>NC_089845.1:36402431-36702431 GCF_035609145.1 Eleutherodactylus coqui
TCTATAAAATGAAGAATGTAAACTCCCCTACGTCAAAGGGTGCCCGTTTAAGCACTGGAGCCCCGAAGCCTGCCATTTGGACCCTTCAAGAAATCGAAGGGCAGTCATGTGACTGCTCAGCCAATCACAGGCGGTGACTCATCCATGGTCGCTGAAGTAAGAGCGTGTGCATTTTTATTTTATTTTACACAATTTGAAGCACAGGAAATTTTTTTATTTTTTTTTTTTAAGTTTCGGAAAACGCCTTTAATCAGCTGTTTGCACACCAGTTCTACAAGACAACTTAATTTTTTAAGTTTCACATCTTAAGCAAAAGGTTTCTCCAATGGTGCAGCTGAACTGTCTCAGTGTTCCAATAGACACATCTTATGACGCCTACTTTTAGACTGGTTTTTCTGAAGACAGGTCACTGAAAAGAACTAAAATGTAACATATACTAGTAAAACCGAAAATGGCGCACACACAAGACATATAATTAGTCATATATTTAACGGATCATCATTTGTGATCCTAGAATATGACAGAGTGCAATTCATTAATATAATAGTGATGGCCAAGAGGGAACTTTCCTAATGTAATCTATGATTTACATACCTTAAAGGGGTTGTCCCGCGAAAGCAAGTGGGTCTATACACTTCTGTATGGCCATATTAATGCACTTTGTAATGTACATCGTGCATTAATTATGAGCCATACAGAAGTTATTCACTTACCTGTTCCGTTGCTGGCGTCCCCGTCTCCATGGTGCCGTCTAATTTCAGCGTCTAATCGCCCGATTAGACGCGCTTGCGCAGTCCGGTCTTCTCACTGGTGAATGGGGCCGCTCGTGCCGGAGAGCTGGTCCTCGTAGCTCCGCCCCGTCACGTGTGCCGATTCCAGCCAATCAGGAGGCTGGAATCGGCAATGGAACGCACAGAGCCCACGGTGCACCATGGGAGAAGACCTGCGGTCCACCGTGGGTGAAGATCCCGGCGGCCATCTTCGCAAGGTAAGTAAGAAGTCACCGGAGCGCGGGGATTCGGGTAAGTACTATCCGTTTGTTTGTTTTTTTAAACCCCTGCATCGGGTTTGTCTCGCGCCGAACGGGGGGGTTATTGAAAAAAAAAAAAAAACGTTTCGGCGCGGGGCAACCCCTTTAACGACTCATCAATACGAGGATCAAAATACTCACTCATATAGACGCTAGACACATGCCTACTAGGTTGATGACACCGGTATAGGTACCACAATCAACAAGGTTTGATATCCTGATGTTCTATCTATCTCAATTAACCGTCAAAGGATGTCCAACTCCGTTACGGACATCAGTATAGGTACGGACATCAGTATAGGTACCGCCATCAGCAGGACTTTGTGTCCTATTACAGTTTTCGCTCTATCAATTGGCCATCAGAGAGACTAATATCAGTCTCTTTATTAATATAGACACATAGATCCCAAAGCAAATGCCTGTTTACAACTTGAAATCTTTTTCAAGAAAGTCATTGAATGAAAGAGTAGAACCTAAATAGACCTAGATGTTATATTTATGAAAACATGTGTGACCCCAATGCATAGAACCGTTGGGAAAGTAATAGTTGTGGCGTAAGAGTATAAGGATGCTGCCTTATGTACCAGCACCAAAGATACCGCACTGTCACTCTATAAGACTGTCCCGGATCTTCCCTCTTTCTAAACTAGACTGGCTAGGTTTCTTTCCATTTGCTGTTCCCTGTCTCTTTATTTAGATTAGCTACATAGTGCTCATTCTTCTAAAAGCCGCCCGTCTCCAGCGCTCATTCTTCTAAAAGCCGCCCGTCTCCAGCGCTCATTCTTCTAAAAGCCGCCCGTCTCCAGCGCTCATTCTTCTAAAAGCCGCCCGTCTCCAGCGCTCATTCTTCTAAAAGCCGCCCGTCTCCAGCGCTCATTCTTCTAAAAGCTGCCCTCGTCTAGCGCTCATTCTTCTAAAAGCTGCCCTCGTCTAGCGCTCATTCTTCTAAAAGCTGCCCTCGTCTAGCGCTCATTCTTCTAAAAGCTGCCCTCGTCTAGCGCTCATTCTTCTAAAAGCTGCCCTCGTCTAGCGCTCATTCTTCTAAAAGCTGCCCGTCTCTAGCGCTCATTCTTCTAAAAGCTGCCCGTCTCTAGCGCTCATTCTTCTAAAAGCTGCCCGTCTCTAGCGCTCATTCTTCTAAAAGCTGCCCTCGTCTAGCGCTCATTCTTCTAAAAGCTGCCCTCGTCTAGCGCTCATTCTTCTAAAAGCTGCCCTCGTCTAGCGCTCATTCTTCTAAAAGCTGCCCTCGTCTAGCGCTCATTCTTCTAAAAGCTGCCCTCGTCTAGCGCTCATTCTTCTAAAAGCTGCCCTCGTCTAGCGCTCATTCTTCTAAAAGCTGCCCTCGTCTAGCGCTCATTCTTCTAAAAGCTGCCCGTCTCTAGCGCTCATTCTTCTAAAAGCTGCCCGTCTCTAGCGCTCATTCTTCTAAAAGCTGCCCTCGTCTAGCGCTCATTCTTCTAAAAGCTGCCCTCGTCTAGCGCTCATTCTTCTAAAAGCTGCCCTCGTCTAGCGCTCATTCTTCTAAAAGCTGCCCTCGTCTAGCGCTCATTCTTCTAAAAGCTGCCCTCGTCTAGCGCTCATTCTTCTAAAAGCTGCCCTCGTCTAGCGCTCATTCTTCTAAAAGCTGCCCTCGTCTAGCGCTCATTCTTCTAAAAGCTGCCCGTCTCTAGCGCTCATTCTTCTAAAAGCTGCCCGTCTCTAGCGCTCATTTTTCTAAAAGCTGCCCGTCTCTAGCGCTCATTCTTCTAAAAGCTGCCCTCGTCTAGCGCTCATTCTTCTAAAAGCTGCCCTCGTCTAGCGCTCATTCTTCTAAAAGCTGCCCTCGTCTAGCGCTCATTCTTCTAAAAGCTGCCCTCGTCTAGCGCTCATTCTTCTAAAAGCTGCCCTCGTCTAGCGCTCATTCTTCTAAAAGCTGCCCTCGTCTAGCGCTCATTCTTCTAAAAGCTGCCCTCGTCTAGCGCTCATTCTTCTAAAAGCTGCCCTCGTCTAGCGCTCATTCTTCTAAAAGCTGCCCTCGTCTAGCGCTCATTCTTCTAAAAGCTGCCCTCGTCTAGCGCTCATTCTTCTAAAAGCTGCCCTCGTCTAGCGCTCATTCTTCTAAAAGCTGCCCTCGTCTAGCGCTCATTCTTCTAAAAGCTGCCCTCGTCTAGCGCTCATTCTTCTAAAAGCTGCCCTCGTCTAGCGCTCATTCTTCTAAAAGCTGCCCTCGTCTAGCGCTCATTCTTCTAAAAGCTGCCCGTCTCTAGCGCTCATTCTTCTAAAAGCTGCCCTCGTCTAGCGCTCATTCTTCTAATAGCTGCCTTCGTCTAGCGCTCATTCTTCTAAAAGCTGCCCGTCTCTAGCGCTCATTCTTCTAAAAGCTGCCCTCGTCTAGCGCTCATTCTTCTAATAGCTGCCTTCGTCTAGCGCTCATTCTTCTAAAAGCTGCCCGTCTCTAGCGCTCATTCTTCTAAAAGCTGCCCGTCTCTAGCGCTCATTCTTCTAAAAGCTGCCCGTCTCTAGCGCTCATTCTTCTAAAAGCTGCCCGTCTCTAGCGCTCATTCCTCTAAAAGCTGCCCGTCTCTAGCGCTCATTCTTCTAAAAGCTGCCCGTCTCTAGCGCTCATTCTTCTAAAAGCTGCCCGTCTCTAGCGCTCATTCTTCTAAAAGCTGCCCGTCTCTAGCGCTCATTCTTCTAAAAGCTGCCCGTCTCTAGCGCTCATTCTTCTAAAAGCTGCCCGTCTCTAGCGCTCATTCTTCTAAAAGCTGCCCGTCTCTAGCGCTCATTCTTCTAAAAGCTGCCTATAGGAGAGCAAGATCCCATCCTATAAATCGAGGCGCTCTCCTTTCTTAGAAGCTTTTGATCTATATTGCCCCTATGACTGTTAGTTCTTAGGAGCTCATTTCGCTGGAATTTGATCGTATCGGGGTTGCTATTATGATGCTCTCGCACATGAGTCGCCAGGCTCGTCTCTTCCTCCCTGTTGATATTTCCAATATGGGCCAAAATCCTTAGTCGTAGTTGTCTAGGCTTTCTGATGTAGTCCATCAGGCATGGACATGAGGCCAAATAAATGACCCCACTAGGTTTGCAATTTATGAAGTCCCTAATACTGTAACTTGTTCCAGTTACAGAACTCACAAAAGGTGGACCCTTTCTTCATGTATTTGCAGGCTTTGCAATGTAAACAGGGATAAGAACCCTTAATCGGATTGAATGCCAGCCAAGCCATGGGTGATGGTTCTTTTGTGAATTTCAATAGCCCGTAGAAGGTCGCAATCTGGGGCTGTTGGGGACAAAGGTATTGATATCCCCTCTCACTTATAAGACAGGCCTCTTTTGCTGGTATTAGGATCTTTCTCAGGGCCTGAATAAAAGCATCTGTTGGATCTTGTGTCAATCTAGCATAATTGCAGCTGTCCTTCAGAATGTTCATACACATCTCTCCATCTAAGAGGACAATATTTCCCCCTTTATCCGAGGGCTTCACTATGATGGACATATCATTTTCATAGGACAAAAGAGCTTTATTCTCCCGTGGATAAATTCTGATGACGATATACGTTACTTTATGAGAGTGTAATAAGTTCATTATTGATCATGACCTCAAAGATCTGTAGATATGGACACTTACAAGTTGGGGGGAGTGCTGGTGTTCTTCACTTTCAGGTTAGTGAAAAGGCCCTCTCCCAAGTATCTTTGACCCTCTAGAGATAATTCCTCTAGAAAATTAGAGTATCAATCTCTTTAGGTTCGATGCCCAACTCCAGACACTTATTACGGCCTTGGGTGGCAAAATACTTATGCCTTCTAAGCTTCTTTAAGAAAAGCGAAATATCTTTAGTCCATCCAAAGCTGCTAAACCTATTGTTCGGTATAAACGAAAGACCCCTTTTCAAAACTGCCAACACCCCTATAGAGAAGCTTCTCGTAGAGAGATGATTTGAAGTTCGTCGACGCGGTTATGTGGTGCACAGGAATCTTCCTCCCTTGAAAAACGTTTTTTCTATTGATGAGGGGCTGACATCCCTCTTCTTTCCCTTAGCATATAGCTTGTAATGGGGGGGTCCTAATGAGAAGACCTACCAATGAGAGGCTCCCTGTCCGCTCTGGATACGTAATCCTTCAACTTTATAATATGTCTTCCGCTGTTTCTAGGCACGCTTCCTGTAAAACAAACCAATTGTAAGAAGACACATGGCCAGCTGAGAGGTGTTGGCTGTACTCGGCAATGGTCTAGAAATTACTTTTAAAAGGGTCTTAAAGGGGTTTATCAGCTCCTAAAGCCGATGACCTATCCTCAGGATAAAAATGTGGAGACGAACAAATGTCAGCAGCAAATCTTCAAGCATATGGCATTAGGATAAAAAAGGCTTGATATAAGACAAATGTAGATGAAACAATGCTGGGGAAAAGGGATACAATGTTTTTTTAATTTTTTTGCAGCCGATATGCTATTGCTAATTCTCAGGGAGGGTCATCAATAGCTGATCAGCGCAGGCGCAGCGCTCAGGACCCCGGCGGTCACAGTGCAACGCAGTGGCCCGGCATGGTAATGCAGGAACAGCGCCCATTGAAATGAATGGTCAGGCAAAGGTCCCGGTAAATGACCTATTGATGGATAGGCCCTCTATAATATGTACAATATTTTCAATATCAAAGTGTGATAACGCAATTTGAGGGCTCGTTCACACCAGCAAGTTTTTTTTGACAGTTTCACAACAAAAGGAAATCAGAAAACTGGAGTAAAACTTTCAGCTTCCATCAGTTTTTCAGCATTTAAAACGAATACGTTTTCTTGTGCAGCTGATAACAGGCGGAGGTTCTTCTTCAATGAATGTGGCTCAATGGTTAGCAATGCCAGGGTCCTAGGTTCAAATCTCATCAATGGCAACATCAACTTCGAAAACCCCCATACAGTTCTAACCCTTGGTCAGAGCTGAACCTATATCTTCAATACTGCGATGCAGCGGTGCCAACAACTGAGCCTCTTATTGTTCTTTCATTGCCAGAGAAAGAAGAGCAGGAAGAATAAAACACAACGAGAACATAAAAACCAACACAGCTGTCACCCTTGGTCAGATCTGATACTAGAACTTCAGAACTGCAAGGCGGCAGTGCTAAGGACTGAGCCACCATGCTCTCTTTCTTCTCCTTCTGAGAATACAAATAGAGCGAAGGAGAAGAAGTTGTTCTCCTCCTCTGGAGAAGGAAGAAATAGGAGGCGGAAGAAGAGAAAGTTTGATGGCTTAGTGGCTAGCACTGCGGTTTAATGGACTGTGGACAACATCTGCATGGAGCTTATATCTTCTCATTGGGTTTATTCTTTTTATTCTTCTCTGGAGAAGCAAGGAGGGAAAAAAACAAGCATGATGTCCCAGTCTTTAGCACTGTTACCTTGCAATGCTGGAGTTGTAGGTCAAATTTGACCTAGTGTGATGGCTGTGTGGAGTTTTTCAAGTTGACTTTGCCCGTGGAGCACTGCGCCATTTCAGCTGTGATCGGTAATTGCTGCACCGACTATTTCTATTGAGCTAATACAACACTTTGAAAAGACCTGAACAGAGCGCTCATCTTCATTCCAGTGATAGGTGGGGGTCTCAGCACCCAGACCCCCACTGATCATAACTAGTGACACGTTACTATGACATGTCGGAAGTTTTCTAAATGTTTAGTTTGATTTTAAGAATTGTGCCAATTCTTAAAATCAATTAATGATAGCCGCCGATGCTTAATAGCCTCATCTACACGACAGATCACGGGTGTAGAGCCCACTGCTGTGACAGGACACGCACTCGGCGCTAGTTGTGGACAACATTTTGCAACCTGAGAACTTTTAACCTACCATAACGTAGCCTTTGTGGCATATCGCTGGATCGGCACATCAGCAAATGCAGCTTATAAAAGGTTTTTTTTAATCAAGGGAGAAAGTAAATATTTTTTCCTACCTGACTGGATATTCGGAGGCGTTCTACCCCTTTGTTGTCCTGGAATATAAAATAGACAAAAAAAAACGTAAGCACCAACACAGATACGGACATCACTCAACAATTGTGACCAGAACCCCTTTCCTTCATGTACAACTTCCCATTCTCCAGAATGTGTCTAGTGTAACTGAAAGGGGTATTTGGGGCTTAAACAACGGCGCATTATCCTTCAAACAGTAGTCTTTGATGGTTGAAGGTCGGATCCCTGCTGGTCAGAATGAAGGGACTGTAAGGATCATGTGACTGAACTAAAAGGGATTTTCCAGGTTTTTAAAAGGACCACTTGGGCAATTTCTTTTTTTTCCCAATATGTAGCTATCCTCCCAGTATAAAAGTGAGTTTGCGTTACCTTCGTTATTTCTATCTGAATATTCCAACCTTTATTTCCTTAATTTGGTCATGTGATCTCATTTCCGTTAGAAGTTGTGTATTCGTTTTCTAGTCAATTTCTCAGTCTGTGTGATGCTGTTACACAGGACCTAACTGAAGGGGGCGCAGTCATTCCTGTCATAGTTACTGATGGTGATCACACCGGTATGATAATAATAATAATAAACTTTATTTGTATAGCGCCAACATATTCTGCAGCGCTTACATAGACAGGGGATACAGAAAGACAAAAGTACAAACATTACAGAACCACGGTTACATAGTAATCAGTTGATGGAAACAATAGGGGTGCGGGTCCTGCTCCAACGAGCTTACATACTACAAGTAATGGGGTGATACAGAAGGTAAAGGGCTAGAGATGTGCACGGTATGGCGAGGTGGAGAGTGAGGGATGCTATACACATAGACAATGGTCAGACATTTAGCCGTGTGACGGCAGAAACAGTATGACTGCAGGAGCAGTTTATGGTGGCTAGCAGGGATTGCAGTCAGTAGGTCAGGGAGCATGTTATCAGGGGGTGTACAGAGGGGTTTGTTTAGGGAATTCGGTATGCCTCCCTGAAGAGGTGCGTTTTTAGAGCACGCCTGAAGTTCTATGAGTCCTGGATTGCTCGGGTAGCCTTTGGTAGTGCGTTCCAGAGGACCGATGCTGCTCTGGAGAAGTCTTGGAGGCGGGAATGAGAAGATCGAATTAAAGGGGCGCTCAGTCTGGTTTCGTTAGCAGAGCGGAGAGGCTGGGCTGGTTGATGGATTGAGATGAGGGAGGCGATATAGGGGGGCGCTGCACTGTGGAGGGCTTTGTGGATGAAGGTAGCGAGTTTAAATTGAATTCTGTATTTAACGGGCAGCCAGTGCAGTGACCGGCACAGGGCAGAGGCGTCCGAGTAGCGGCTGGACAGGAAGATGAGCCGGGCTGCCACATTCAGGATGGATTGGAGAGGGTAGAGTCTGGTGCAGGGGAGGCCGATCAGCAACGAGTTGCAATAATCGAGCCGGGAGTGGATGAGGGCAACAGTAAGCGTTTTTAACATGTCCACAGTGAGAAAAGAGCGGATTCTTGCGATGTTCTTGAGGTGTAGCTGACATCTTCGGGCCAGAGATTGGATGTAGGGGGTAAAAGAGAGATCGGAGTCGAATATGACCCCAAGGCAGCGGGCATGTTGTCTAGGAGTTATGGTGGCGCCACACACTGAGATGGAGATGTCAGGAGGAGGTCGGTTAGTGGAGGGTGGAAATACCAGCAGGTCAGTTTTAGAGAGGAGATAGATAGGTGATAGAGGAGATCACAGCTCATCCTCCTGACTGCAGACTAATGGCCATTTACATGGAACAATTATCACCTCAAAATTTGAGCGATAATCGTGCATTGCAAACGCAAAGTAAAAAGAAACATTTGCTCATCATTCGTTCACAGCTTCTTCTCGGTGACTTTCAATCAGCATAAAAACCATTTCTGGATGGTGGACTTGTAGTCCAGTGTAACAGCTCGCCGCTCAGCGCTTCACCTTGTGAAGTACGTCATAATAATAATCTTTATTTGTATAGCGCCAACTTATTCCGCAGCGCTTCAGTGTATACACGCTGCACGAGCGCTAATGAGCTTAGTGAGGACGTCAGCTTTCGTGCAGATGTTCACCAGACTGCCATCCCGTGTAGAAGGGCCATCAGAGTATGTAGCTTATTAAGAAGACTATAGAAGCTGATGATAATGAAACTGTCCCCCACTGCGGAAAATAGCTGTGCTGATGCATCATGGGATAGATGTGGAAGACAGACCAAAATCTTTCAGCATGAAGATGGTGGCTAATGAGGGGCTATACTACAGGGAACTGGTTGGAATACACAGAGGAGACCTCCAGAGTGACAGGGGGGCAGAGATGGGGGAAAAAACTGCTGACCTATTCTAGAGATAAAATAAATAAATGTGTGTATATCTCAGCACCGCCCCCCATTGTGCAGAACTGGCTACATGTTACTATGACATATCAAAAGTTTTCCAATGCCCACGTGAAAATTTGAATTGCGGTGCACCCGCGCGGACGATCCGCAATTCAAGTTGCTCATAGGGAGACATTGGCGTCCGCAGCTGAATTAAAACATGCAAATCAATTTTGCAGACCTTCTGGTCCGGAAAACAAATCCCAGCATGCTCCATTTTTCTGCTATTCCCGCACGGACGGCTTCCATTGAAGTCAATGGAAGCAGTCCGATCTGCGGACTGTCCACAATTGAATTGCGAATGGGCCACGGATCGCACAGGAAAGTGGATTTCTAACCGCCCCGCGGGCATGAGGCTTTAAGGTTTAGTTTGATTTGAAGAATTGTGCCAATAATACATTATAGCAGCCAATGCCTAATAACCTGATCTACACGACAGATCACGGGTATGGAGCCCATTTCTATGACAGGCGTCTCACTCAACGCTAGTTGTGGACAAAATCAAATGGAGAAAGTAAAATATCTTCATACCAGCCAGAAAATTCCGAGGCGGTCTCTTTTTTCGATTTCCTTGAATATAAAATAAACAAAACAAACAACCGTAAGCACCAACACAGATACGGACATCACTCAACAACTGTATACAGACGTTGGCACAATGGTGTCTGCCGGTGCGGGCCTCCTCACCGGGGACTGTATGGAGATCTGTAGAGCGATTTCATAAACAGCATTTTTTGGATGTGCTTTTGGATGCAGTTTTAGCCAATCGGATCGATTGGTTTTTATGCCTGTATAAACTTTAGCATTATTAGTCATTGCCGAATCCATTCAGAATCTGAGCAATTAATCGTTCCGTGTAAAAGGCCCAGAAGCCTGCCTCACGCCCCTTCACCGCGACCCCAACCGTCTGACAGAAGGAGGCTTATAGATATTTAGCATATATCGCATCCCCTACTGTCCCCCTGAGTAATTAGGTTAGTCCGATAGGGAACAAGATAGAGCTATAATATATATAACAGTTATTGTACCCCGCCTTTGTTTAGGCAGTTATGGAAGAAGAGGAGCTCATGAAGAGTCCTCATGGAAAAGAATTGTGGGGCTCCAAAAGTGGCAGCAGATATAGATTTTAAAAAATATTATAGAAGTTTGGTATCGCTGTAATAGACTCACTCACAGAATAAGGAGGACAACATTTTTACTGCACCATGAAGGCCGTATAAATACCCAAGTGGTGCAATTACTTTTTTTCTCCATATTTCGCCCCACCTGGAAATTTAAAAAAAATTTCCAGTAACTTATATATGTTATGTTAAAGGGTACCATTGACAAATACTCGCCCAGCAAAAGACAAGCCCTCATGTAGATAGGTCACTGGAGAAACTTAAAAAAGCTATGATTTTTTGAAAGTGGGAATACCAGAACTGCAGAATGTGTCCTGGACGCTGGAGCACCTTTGGTGATGAAAAGGTTAAATGAGGCTACATCTCTGTGAAAGTTTGGGTACTCGGATCGGCCCTTTGTTCAGTTCTACGTCTGTACATGCTGTGAACAAGTGTAATATGTTGGCTTGAAACGCGTACTACACGCTCTCAAAATGCAACGTCAACGATAACGTACCACATACCGGGCAAGAACTAGCCCATGTGATCAGTCTACGGGACGTCACTGGAACGGAGGGAAACGGTGATGTCATACGGTTGTGATGTGCCGCCAGAGCATAGACGACGCATGTTGGAAACAGCGATTATATAACATGGACAAACCCTGAAAATATTGTACCGAACACACGTTACGTTTAATACAAATTGTTAAAGGGTATCTAACCTTACAGAAAGCTTCCAACGCGTCCTAGTAATATGGCGGTGAAGGGCATGAGGCTTAGATCCTTACTGATCACTAAAAGAGGCAGAGGTATATATATATATATATATATATAGTTGCTCTCCCTAAGGAGAAAAGAGCGTTTCTGACCCCTGTCCCTGGCCTCTCACTAGCAAAAGCCAGACTCCTACTGTACACTGATGATGGGCAATAACCCGGAAACAGCTGTATGTACATGGGGTCTGGCTTTGCTTTTGATTCCCAGTCATTGTAGCAAGACTTGTATAAAAAGTCCCACTTTGACTCGAAGGAATGCTGCCTTTCAGTAGGTGGCACTGTGGAGGATTTATTCCATCTCCCTTATTTAAAAGAGGCAGAAGCACTCCGCGGAGCATTGCGCCATTTCAGCTGTGATCGGTGATCGCTGCACCGACTAGTTCTATTGAGCCTATACAACACTCCGAGAAGACCTGAACTGCCAAAGCGCTCCTCTTTATTTTAGCGATTGGTGGGGGTCTCAGCACCCAGGCCCCCCACTGATCATAACTAGTGCCAATTCTTAAACTTGGATATCACATGATAGCAGCCAATGCTTAAAGGTGTTGTCTCGCGAAAGCACGTGGGGTTAAGCACTTCTGTATGGCCATATTAATGCACTTTGTAATATACATCGTGCATTAATTATGAGCCATACAGAAGTTATTCACTTACCTTCTCTGCGCTGGTGTCCCCGTCTCCATGGCTCCGTCTAACTTCAGCGTCTAATCCCCTGATTAGACGCGCTTGTGCAGAAGGGTCTTCTGCCTTCGGGTCTGCCCGGCAGCAGCGGCGTTCTGGCTCCGCCGCCTTCTACGCGTCATCGCGTAGCTCCACCCCATCACGTGTGCCGATTCCAGCCTCCTGATTGGCTGGAATCGGCACACGTGATGGGGCGGAGCTATGTGATGACGCGTAGAAGGGGCGGGGCCAGAACACCGTTGCTGCCGAACCGAGCCGAAGGCAGAAGACCCTTCTGCGCAAGCGCGTCTAATCGGGCGATTAGACGCTGAAGTTAGACGGAGCCATGGAGACGGGGACACCAGCGCAGAGAAGGTAAGTGAATAACTTCTGTATGGCTCATATTTAATGCACGATGTATATTACAAAGTGCATTAATATGGCCATACAGAAGTGCTGAACCCCACTTGCTGCCGCGGGACAACCCCTTTAACTCCTATAATGACGCTTTCGAGGCTTACAGCTAGATCAGCATACATGCAGCTTTTAAAAGCTTTTTTTTTTATCAAAAAAGAGAAAGAAAGTATTTTCATACCAGGCTGAAAATTCGGTTTCCCTTTTAGATTTCCTTGAATATAAAATGGACAAAAAAAAAGAAACGTTAATCACCAACGCAGATACGGACATCACTCAACAATTGTGACACAACCCCTTTCCTTTGTGTACAACTTCCCATTCTTAAGAATGTGTCACATTTAACTGAAAGGGGTATTTTGGGCTTAAACGATGCATTATCCTTTGAACAGGCTATAAAGTCTATGATGGTTGAAGGTCGGATCCCTGCTGATCAGAAGGATTTTTTTCTTCAATATGTATATTTAAAAAAAAAAACAAAAAAAAAAACTTTTTAAATCAACAAAGTAAATATTTTCCTACCTGGCTTGTTCTTCCGATTCCGTTTCCGTGCCTGTTTTGCTTAAATATAAAAAAAAAAGAAAGGGTGCGCATAAGCAGCAACGTACATACGGACATCACTCAACAAATCTGAGCAAAACCACTTTCCTTTGTACAACTTTACATCATGGAGAATGCGTCTAGTTCAATGGACAGCTGTATTGGGGGGCTTGATGTGATATCCTTAGAGCATGCCATCAGAGTCTGATGGTCCGATCGCTGCTGATCAGGATGAAGGGGCTGTAGCAATCATGGGACTTAACTGCAGTACCACGCACAGCCACTGTGCCTGTGTGACGGAGGAAGATGCCACGCTCTTAAAAGGGCTTGCTACTATCATTATAAAGTAGCCTAAAGCAATACAATGAAGATCGTGAAGCACTCTTCGTATCAGAATACCCGTCACGCTCTGCAGTCAGACGCACCTTTCCGACCCAACACTGCTTCAGTGCTGGAGCAGGCGGCATCTCACTCCCGGGGATTATAGCTCTACGGCAGCACGGAACTCTTCATTATCCTCGCCCGCCATGTTAATTGCCATCAAATGTCTCTAAGTAATAAAAGGTTCCTCCATTCCTTAAATATGGTCTCGCAACTCTTATCATTTCTGCTACTCTGATAAGGCCAAAGAAGACACATGGTTGTCCGTCTCAGCCTATTACCATTTAGTAAAGCCCCCTCCTATCCCATTTCCCCATAACGACCAGGTGCAGAAAGACAGCAGCACATGGATAGATTCACGTCTCTGAACAAAGACTCAAATAAGTGATTACCCCCAGAGGGGCAGAGTCATGTGACCCTCCATATCCTGCCATTTTAGCAACCAGTGATATAGTTTTTCGGACAAACAAAAAAATGAAGATTTAATAAGTACTGTATATAAGCGGTCTATATTCATGCCTTACAAACATTTGAAAATAGTTTACATAAAGTGGCCAACCCCTTTAATTCGAATCTCTGGGAACTTTACAGACCAGCAACGACCCCCAACAATCAGGCACCAATTCCCAAAGAACCGTCTTAAACTATTAGTAACCTGAAGGAAGGCCAAGTAACCCATAAGTGAATGGAATCTGTCCAAACACTTTAGGAATTGTTGGGAAAAATAATCACATGAGCCATGGAAACCCCAGAAGCCATGATGAAGACTGGCATGGCAGGTCCTTGATAAATCTGACATTCCATGTACTTGTCATAGGCCGATGGACAGGATTATGTATTTATACAACATGTGACGCTCAAGGACAATGGGCTAGATTAAGGGTACATTCACACGGGGCGGTGTGGATGTAGTAAAAACTGCATCAGCAAAACCACAAGCATTTTTGCTGCATTTGCAGTTTAATTTTAACATCCAAGCCGCCCCGTGTGAACGCACCCTAATCAAGACGATCACACGGGAAAGGTGGAGCGGTTGTCCCGGGAAAATCAACTAAGCCATTACTTTTTCAAATAGCCCCAGAAAATCTGCTATGGCCACGTACTCCACTTTCCTCAAGCACTGGCTTGAATAAAATTCCCTCCACTTCGTTGGGTCTTTAGAGGTTACTCAAAAAAAACCAAAAAAACTAATTGCCCCAGATTTTGTGGCATCACTAGAATCTGAATGACTTCAGGGTCCTTGGAACAGGACCCTCTACTACAAGTTTGGTAATGTAGGAAGTTACTCACTTCTGCTCACGAGATCCTTCATTCACAGTCAGAACAAACTGCAGCAAGGATGAGGCGAGATTAGCCCCATAGCCACCCGAAAGCATCTTCTTCTAAAGACGTCAAGCATTGTCACGTCACCAGAGAGACAGAAGAAGAATGCCAATGGCACCCATAAGTCTGGTACCCAGTGGTCTTCTGACCCACCGGACAATGCAGCTGTGATCTACATATTTAAGGCTAGTCATTAGACCGCTCCTAAATCTGTCCATTCATCCCCTCAGATTTGTGGTCATTGTGTTTAGTAGTCCACGTAATTTTGCCATGAACTTAAATTCAAAACAATTTCAAAAAGTACAACAGAAAAACCGTAACCGGCAAACATGAAAGGTTTCCCTTTTTTTAACCAATTCCAGGCCAAGCAACACATTGAGATGTTGATGCTGTTGACTTCTAACTTCCCTCCAGGGGCAGAAGTATCAGAATGGAGACCCTCCGGAGACCCGGCAGAACTTCGCTGCAGGAGTAGCGGTTAAGGTGCATGAGTTCTGCACCCTGCAAACCCCCTTAGGATCATGGGATGTCTGATTACAACAGCTCCGCCATAACAGCCAGCTCTGACCGTGACTAATGCCACAATACAGAGAGGAGGGTCCGCTACCTCAGGTCTCGCTACAGAGAGGGTTTGGAGTTTCACTCTGTAAAGTAAGCAAATACATTTAGGCAAAAACTTCTTAATGCCCCAGGACAGCCCCACAGAAAGGCTGCGGCACTAGTTACGTGCTACACGAACTTCCAGGCTGTCCTCACCCAAGGACGCTTGAGTAACCCGCTGTGCAAGGAACTACAACACCCCACTTACTTGGATGTTCCCATCTCCTGCATTCTTCATTTGGGACCGCCATCATGTAGCTGAGCAGTAATATACAGGTCAATCATTTCAATGGACCTGAACACTTGCTTGTACCCGATTCTCTAGATTATGGTCGATTGCTGGAGTTCGGTGGAAGTTATTTTTTTTTTTCCAGAGGATCTTTTTAAGAAAAAGGGAATGTCCAAACCTGTCAATCCTTCAAGACCAGCTCCAAGATTCCCCATTATTCAGTAGAGAGAAGTCTCTCTGTGGTGGTTTGTCTTTAATCACGGTCCCCCCGTGCAGTGGTGCAGATCCTGGATAGCTTGTCCTTATACACCACAGCCAGGCTTAACACATACATAGCTGCAATGTAATGCATGGGGAAGAGAGCTGCTGCTTGTGCCCATGATGGGTCAGACGGTTGATCTACTAAAACTGGTCTCACTTACGATCGGCAGCCTTTCCACTACCATTGTGGTCAGTCACCAATTAGGATTGCCTACTGGACTAAAGGCCCATTTAGACACGACTATTGCTCAAAAGCTATCCTTTGAGCGATAATCGTTGTGTCTAAATGCGTGGCCATGTGCACTATTTGTCCACCGCTGTTAGCAAGCTAGAAATCAATGATGACTCTTATCAGCGCCATATGCTAATTTTCTCAGCGGGCGGCATTGATAGTATTATTCCCAGCGGGATACCAGCTGAGAGCTGGAGAACAAAGGAGCTGTTGGTGCTCCTGCTGTGTCTTGGAGCTATCAGCTCACCACTGATAACTGCGAGAACAAAGCAGCTGTTAGCATATACAAAGCAGCTGCTTTTCTCTGAGTTATCAGCGGTATCTCGCTCCGCCTGCATTCAACTTTTTTAAGTAACTAATTAGCTACTTTAGAGTTATGCAAAGATGATCAATCAAAACGTTCACTCAAATTGCCGTTTGAGCAATATTGAAGGGGGCATCTTTCAGTCTAAATGCACATTAAAGGGGTTGTCCCGCGCCGAAACGGGTTTTGTTTTTTTTCAATAGCCCCCCCGTTCGGCGCGAGACAAACCCGATGCAGGGACTTAAAAAAAAAAACGGACAGTGCTTACCTGAATCCCCGCGCTCCGGTGACTTCTTACTTACCTGGTGAAGATGGCCGCCGGGATCTTCACCCTCGGTGGACCGCAGGGCTTCTGTGCGGTCCATTGCCGATTCCAGCCTCCTGATTGGCTGGAATCGGCACGTGATGGGGCGGAGCTACGAGGAGCCGCTCTCAGGCACGAGCGGCCCCATTCAGAAAAGAAGAAGACCGGACTGCGCAAGCGCGTCTAATCGGGCGATTAGACGCTGAAAATTAGACGGCACCATGGAGACGAGGACGCTAGCAACGGAACAGGTAAGTGAATAACTTCTGTATGGCTCATAATTAATGCACAATGTACATTACAAAGTGCATTAATATGGCCATACAGAAGTGTATACCCCAACTTGCTTTCGCAGGACAACCCCTTTAAGATAGAAAGATCATGGATTTAAATTAGTAAGATACAATTTCTATTTAGGTTTTCACCCACAAAACTATCCAGTTCTCTACTCCCCTCCTCCTGTTCTATAGCATGTGCCTTCATATCAGACCGTCTGTTTAATGTGACAGGTTCCCATTTAAAGGATCCATTAGTTTAAGTGTTTCTTTGATGTCGGATCAGTCGTGGAAGGACGCTAGTGCATGCAGAGTGATGCAGCTTCCAAGTGGACCTTATGGCACCTGGAAAGTATTGTGTACAGGTCTTACTCTAATTAATGGGACTTATGCACAACATGAGTCCCATTAACCCCTTCCCGCCCCATGACGTAAGGGTACGTCATGGCAGGCTAGTACTTCCCGCCCCTTCCCTGCCGCGATCTAAGTAGATTGCGGAAGAGAAAGAGTTCACAGAGGGAGCATGCTCCCTCTGTGTCTCCAGCCAGCTCTCGCGATGTTATCGCGAGAGCCCGGCCTGTCGCCATGGCAACAGGACGCCAGACACTGGCGTCCTGTAGTGCCAATGCCTATGATTGCTGTATAAGTGATAAGGCATGGCAAAGCAGTAGTCCTGCCATACCTTATCACAGCGATCATAGGCACAGTGCTGCAAGTCCCTCAGAGGGACACAAATAGTGTAAAAAAAAAAAAAGTTAAAAAAAAACCTTTTTGGTGCTTTTTCTAATATTAGCATTTAAAAAAAGGTTAAAAAAATTAAAACGACATGTGCAAAAAGTTGAACACGCTTTTTATTTTGTACGGCAAAAAGTGTAAAAAAAAAGTGCTAAAAAACAGAGGCAAAATGCTAATTTTTAGCATTTTGCCTCCCACAAAATGCAATAAAAGTGATCAAAAAAGCCTTATATTCCTCAAAATGCTACCAATAAAAATTACAGCTCGTCTCGCAAAAAATAAGCCCTCATAGGGCTCCGAACATAGAAAAACAAAAAACTTACAGGACTTTGAATGCAGCGATAGAGAAAAACAAAAGATTTCCAAAAAAAGGGGGTTTTATTGCAAAAAGGTGGAAAAATCTAAAAAACAAAAAAAAAAAAAAGAAGAATTTAGGTATTGTAATCGCTGAAAAAAATGTGTTGTATCATTTATGCTGCATGATTAACGCTGTAAAAAAAAATCTATGGGAGAATTGATGCGTTTTCTCTCCCTGCTATCATAACAAAAAACTTTTACAATATAGTCAATTTACCCAAAAGTGGCACTGATAAAAACTACAGTTCGCCACGTAAAAAACAAGCCCTTATTTGGCCGTGTCGACAGAAAAATAAAAAAAGTTATGGCTTTTGAAAAATGGAGATGAAAATCCCCCAAAAATTGTTGCGTCCTTAAGCCCAAAATAGGTCGTGTCATTAAGGGGTTAATTACCCAATGTCTTCAACAAGCACTAGCGCCTCTCGATGTCAGATTAGGCAGATATTGGAAATCAGGTAACACAAGAATTGTTGTGTGAGCATCACAAGGCACACCGAAAGGTTATGTTCAATAAAAAAAAGTCTATTGGTACAAAAACTTGCAAAAAAAAAAAAAACAATTTAAAAATCCCATAAACTAGAGTGATGATACATGTTAGAGCCAAATGCACAAGAGCCCTAGACAGTAAGCTCCAGACCAATAGGAGCCTGTGAATGTAACCAGATTCCAGTAGACCTCCGTAACACTGATGGAATACCTTTATGCATTGATGCCATACTCTATATATTATTAGTTACTTATTCCCGTTTGGCCCGTCCCCAGATTTTGGGTATTATATCGTGGATCGTTACAAAAGTTCCCACCATCTGCTGAGCGCATATGAAACGGTTGGCACCAATTGAACCCTTCTATTCTAATTGCTGTATTCCACCAGCATGTTGCCGAGTTCTACTGTCATCCGGTTACATTTGCAGACTTGCATGGATATGACGTTTACTGTTTAGTATTGTGTATTTGACTCTAATATGTATTAGGACTCATTTTTGGGACTTCTACACGTTTGTGTTTTGCAGGCTTTTCTACTAATCAGCTTTTCGCTGCACGTAACATTCTGGTGTGACGGTCACACAACAAGTCTTTGTGTTACTTGTACTTTTCTGTATGTCATCCTTTGAGCCCCATTCTTAGAGGTTATTGGACAGTTGTGCCCCCCTGTTCCTCGGTACTACATTAGGGGGGCACTTTAAACTGTGCAATAAGCAGCAGACCGTAATATTAAAAGTTAACCACTTTATGTATGGCCATTACTTATCTTTAGTTGCAAATTATATTTTAACTAAAACCATGATTACAATTTTATAGCACAGAAAGATTTCTTCCCAAGATATTAGGTCCATACGCCTCAGTTTCGATGACATGTTGAAATATTAGAGTGCTACAAGAAAAGGGGGAAAAAAACGTAGGTCCTGTTCCTTGCTTTTACTGGTCCCTTTAAATGCACGTTTTCTCGCTCACCAGCTGAGCGGCAGGCTCTTCCTACTGTAGGAGATGTGTGTCCTAACCAATCACCTTTGGGTGGACCATTCCTGACCAATCACCTTTGGGTGGACCATTCCTGACCAATCACCTTTGGGTGGACCATTCCTGACCAATCACCTTTGGGTGGACCATTCCTGACCAATCACCTTTGGGTGGACCATTCCTGACCAATCACCTTTGGGTGGACCATTCCTGACCAATCTGACACTGCTCCCTATCCTCTATCCCCATGCTGCGTAACTGAAACACTTGGGTGTTAAAGTGCAGCTGCATCCCCCTCCATTGGTCACCTACTCGCTTTTCAGCACTAGATGGCCATCCCCAGAAGGATTCTCCACCTTCACAGAGACCCTGCAAGAAGAAGGGATCTAGGAGGTTGCTGGGAGAGGACAGTTTCTGCAAACAATAAGAAGTTTTCACAAATCGTACCAATCTATGAAAACATAAACCGGTCCGCTTTAAAACAAACATGTCGTCCTCAGAATGTCACCGGAGCGCTCAAGGAGAATGCTTCTAAAAGCAGCTATAAGAATACTATGACAGTCAGTGAGGCGCACTTCTAGAAGAATGTGTGAACTCTCCCCCAAGGGGAAAGGAAAGCGCTGCATCTTCATGATCCCACCTGATTGGATGGAAATTGTCCAAAAAGTATATAAATGATCCGACTTCCCATACCAGTTACAGTCAGAAGTACGTAAGTTGTATAGTAGACAAGAGCATTGCACAGAAGCTCACAGTCTCCCTAGCAAATGCAAGGACCCCCGTGAGAAGTAAAACACACTTACCTGCTTTTTGTAATGCGTTCTGTGCCTTTAAAGTGAAGAAGCAAATCAGTCCCAAAACAAAAGAAAACAAACAATTAACCTTATGAAGAAAACATGTTCACAGTTACTTGGGACAACTGAGTAATGGACAACTTTTTCCATGGAAAGAACGATCCCATTATCTTCATGCGGGAAGGAATCCTCTGCTGTATGGGGGGAAAGAGAAACCCAAAGACGTAACCAACGAGGCAACTGCTGGAGACTGTTCACAAAGAAGTGGTTAACAGTTATCGGGGTCAATGCTATAAAGAATAGCAATAATGTGTCTACAGGCCTACCAGGACCTCTCATAGTGTAGAGTAGGCGGGTACGAGGGGCAGAAGTACAACCCACACACAACTAGCTGCCCTCGGAGGATATATGAAATCTTCCTTAGATCCGGGGTGCACAACAGATGGCCTGGGAGCCACACAGCCCAAAGTGCCATTCTGTACATAAAAACAACCCTGTTTGGGTCCGAAACTGACAAATTATGGCAGAAATGCATGCCAGGTTGGGTCTGGCGTACATCTCCATGAAGGTGCACGGAGGTGCCAAGAGGCTTGATCCTCGTCATGCACTAAGTGCATCGTGTGCTCAGGGAAATTATACTAAGGCCAGAGGTGGAAGTGCTAGCCTTAGTAAATTTCCGCTTAGGTTTCTCTTAAATGTGATATTGCTTCTTATTAAAAAAAAAAAAAAAAAAAAAAAAGTAAAGTTTTTTTAGTTTTCCGCTACCATATTCTGAGACCCATTACATTTATATTTGTCCGTCTGAGGACTTGCTTTCATAGAGCAACCGGCGGTTTTTATTGGTACCATTTAGGGGTACATAGGTCATTCCATGTCAGTTCAGACCTTCTAGATGGAAAATATCAATGCCTGTGAAGGTCCTATGCACTCGGAGGTCAAATAATAAAATAAGTGTAAGTTTTGCATGGATGTATAATTAGTTTAGAAATCATGAGAAGGTAAATTATTTTTGGAATGAGACAACTTTTTGTGCTCAAGAAACTTATGTGATCAAAAATTGCCTGGCGAGTTCAGGTGAGCCACAAGCTTTGGCCTAAGATGGTCAGAATATCATTGAGTGTGGTATATTACAGTGATCACTGGGCTTATTTAGCATCTATCCATATTGGATACTAAGATTATCTAAGGCTAGCATTTGTGTAACTAGTTATTTATTACACAAATGCTAGCCTTAGGCCGCCTGCACACGGGGCGGAAATCCCGCGGCGGTATTTCCGCCACTGAAAGCCTGCATAGGAGTGCATTACAATACGCACTCCTATGCAGACGGCCGCGGTTTGGCCGCACGAAATCTCATGCAGCAAACAAACCGCGGCATGTCCTATTTATGTGCGGGGCTCGCAGAGCCTCACATAGAAACATCACTCACCCGGCCGCCGGCTCCGGTCTGCGCATGCGCCGGCTGCCCGGCAGCCGGCACATGAAAGAGCCGAGGCCGCCAGGCGCGGGTGAGTACGCGCTCG
Organism: Eleutherodactylus coqui; assembly: GCF_035609145.1. Taxonomy (NCBI): domain Eukaryota; kingdom Metazoa; phylum Chordata; class Amphibia; order Anura; family Eleutherodactylidae; genus Eleutherodactylus; species Eleutherodactylus coqui. The sequence continues at coordinate 36,424,027 of NC_089845.1, forward strand.
TCCCTGCAGGCTCTCGGGTCGGGTCCCGCGGCAAGAATTCTCGCCGCTGGATCCGACCCACTCGTCTGCAGGCGGCCTTAGATAATCTTAGTATCCAATATGGATAGAGTGCTAAATAAGCCCAGTGATCACTGTAATATACCACAATCATTATGCCACACTCAATGATATTCTGACCCTCTTAGGCCAAAGCTTGTGGCTCACCTGAACTCACCATGCAATTTTTGATCACATAAGTTTCTTGAGCACAAAAAGTTGTCTCATTCCAAAAATAATTTACCTTCTCATGATTTCTAAACTAATTATACATCCATGCAAAACTTACACTTATTTTATTATTTGACCTCTGCGAGTGCATAGGACTTAGATGTTCTGCACAACAATGAGTCATTGTTATAAATGCTTACTCACGTCTCAAGAGTAACCTATCCTTTCAATGACAGAGGATATACTAGTCGCCCCCTGCCTGGGAAGTGGAGGGTGAACAATGCTGTAGGTTACCAATATTTTCCTAAATAAAGCACTTTGACATGAAGGGAAGCTGGCCCAGCAAGTAGCAATCACTGCAGGTCCAGCTCTAGAAAGCCCCAGACATCAGTGGTTATCGCCTGGGGAGGATGTACCCAACCCTATATGTCCTCTGCAATGGCCACTGCCCGAAAATGTAACATCAATCAAATATCAAACCGGTGACTGGAGGAACTGCTCGTTGTGAGCGGAGCTCCACCCCAACAGAGTTCAGTCCCACATGGAGAACACAGACATCCGGATGCCTTAAGAGGGCGTCTTAAAGAGCAGGATATCATCTCCAGTGATAGAAAACAGACACAGAATTCTGACATAACCAGGCTCAATTAGTGGAATTTCCCTTTTTAGTGCGAGAATACGATCGCGAACTATATACTGTGCCAAGACAGACACCAAGGAGATGCAGATATAGGATGGCCCGTTCTCATTACACCAATTGTTCTGCTGATGTGTCACGCTGCCTCATCCAAATCTGGTCTATAGTTCTAATCTGTTCTGGAAACTTTGATGTACTTCTATGAAATGCCTATAAAAGGGTCCAATACATGAACTGCAAACCTCACACCAACTACGTAGAAGTGCGCTAGGAACCTCCTATGGGTATAGATTCCACTAGGGGGTAGAGGGTGTCTACGCGGGATAGAAGATCTCAACAATAAACGTGCTGTGCTCAATTTCGAACTTCGGTACCCCATATTCCATATTCCTCGCCCTATCCTCATAGGGCTCTTTCACGCCAGCGTTCTTTTATTGCGTATTACGCTTCCATTCTGGATTGAGAAGATGCAATCTAATATGTCAAGACAAGATCACACATATTGATCCAACCTTCTTTAATGACCCTCCAGTAGGGATTTCCAGATATCCAGCAGCGGACAGCTTTGTTTGTTGGCCCGTCCAGATCCATTTCTGTTTTAGATACGATCTCTGAATTCTACGGCTGAACTTTTGAGAATTAGTCAACACTTCATGGTACTTCGGGGACCTTCACGTTTCCATGGAAGGATCCAGCTTCCAGGGATGATTACGTTTACACAAATAGAACACTTCCAGAAGACGTTCTTACTTTCTCATGAAGTTCTTCTGTGGAACCTTCTCATCCTTGTAGATTCTCCCATCCTGCTTCACTTCTCGGCGGTCATGAACGGTCAGAGCAGATGGACGGCTTAATGACGGGGAGGGAGGGGTAGATGGACACAGAATGTACAGTCCACTAATGCAACGAGACCCTTCATCACACGAGAACTGAACCCACTCCAACAGTTTAGACTTACCAAACCACCATGTGTACCGGTAATATATTAGGTGGGAGTTCAAGAAACATGCTTTTAATGACCATGTGTAGAGAAGCATAGACTTAGAAGTCCACAAGTCACAACTGACAAAACCAGCAATACTTTAACCCTTCCCTGTCCACTGCCGGACATCTTCCAACATAATCACTGAAGCCTTTACAGCTCCAATGTCAGAAGATGTCAGACAGGGTATACTCACTGTATTTTGCTGGGCGCTCTGCTGCCAGCGCCGCTCCGACGTGTCGCATGATGTAGTTACCGGCTTTAGCCAGCAGATGGTGTCGTTGTATAACGGCAGAAACAACAAGCCTCCTAAGAAGCCCTCAATCCAAAAAATGAATTGAAAAGGGTTAAAAGACATTAGCCAAAATGATACGGCATCACTCTGGCAAACTCAACGTGTCTTTCAACAACACGGAAGGCCCACTAATTTCAACAAAAGCCATGTTGGACTTCATTCCTCTTGTGGTAGCAGCCAGGGCATTCCTGGTTGCGTCCCTTAGCATTGGTATCTGCTGGGACGGGTTGTGGTCACCCCAACGTGCAGTGCCCATCGCACTGTAAAAAGGTGGTTGGTCCCTGCTGAATAAACCCTGTAATGTAAACACGTTGCAATATTTTGCTATCCCCAGCAATGTATTTAGCCCATTCAAGGGGTTTTCCAAGCAGCACTTGGCAGGATACACGGTGGTCAGAGCGGAAGTGTTGCTCCGACCCGTGTAGTCGCTGGCACAGCTCTCATTGAAATCAATAGGACCACAGCTTGCAATTACAAGTGCAGCTCCCAATGAAAGATGTGCCTGCAATTACGAGCGCTGGCCACGACACAGAGGTTGGAGCAGCGCTTCAGCTCTGACCCCCGTATACCCTGGCGAGCGCTGCCTGGAAAACCCCTTTCATGAGCCAGTGCGCTGGGAGCGTTTCAGTCTAAACCCAATGTGAGAGGAGAGCTGGAGGCCACAGGCTTGTTATAAAGCAGAGGGCTGGACATACATATCACGTGGGGGTTGAGTGTATGTTCGTGCAGCCAACAGCGGTCTCACCTGTCCCCTCTTCCATACACGTTCGATCGGGGAGAAAGCCACTGCTAGACATCCGTTACCTAGATATCCCCACAAATGACCCCATTTAAAAAACGCCACCCCTTAATGTATTTACCGAGGGGATGGCGAGGGGGGGGGGGGGGGGTAGATCAGGAGTATTCTGTGACTCCACAATTTCTTTTCAAGAATTAATGCAATTTAGAGGAGAAAAAATAAAATGTCATATTTTTGCAAATGTCATTTTAAAGACAGGATTTTTTTCAATAGTGCACATGAAAATTAGGATTTGCACCCCAAAATGGATCCCCCTGTTTGTCCCGTGTTCAGAAATATACCCATTGTGGTCTTAATCTCATGTCCGTATGCACAACGGGGCTCAAACCCCATTGGTTTTTAACCCTCGGTCACTGCTCCAGGCTCTCAGCTACCTTTAGTAGCCAGGAGCAAGGAGATTTTATATTTCCTGGGCCCTCCCCAGCTTTGGTGTTTGCGTCCGCCATTTCCACGACAGGCGCATGCACAGAAGCTGAGAAAAAATCCACGGATAAGGATCTCATTGGGGGACATCGCCGGATGCCTTGGGTAAGTAATTTAACCTCCTCTCAAGGATCGGATCCGAGACGGGATCCGTGACTTTAACTTTTAAAAAAAAAACTTTTACGTGATCGCCGTTATCCATTGGCTAATGGCAATCACATGACCAAGGACCACCGTGAAATCTCCAGGCTACGTCTAGTAGCCAGGAGCACGGAAATTTTTAATTACCCCGGCAATCTGCAGCTTTTGTACGTGCGTCCGCCATTTTGGTAACAGGCAAGAGCGCAGAAGCCGGGGTAAGGTCCGCGGATAAATCCGGGGGCCTTAGGTACGTAATTTCATCTCCCCTCTGGATATGATCCATGAGGGGACAGCAAACGTAAACTTCTTTTTTCTTTAAATGATCGTGTGACCAGGAACTACATACAGTGGCTCCCGGTGATATCTCTCTGCTCTCGGCTACACATCCTATCCGGGAGCAGAGGGACTTTAAATTTCCCGGGGCGCGACCCCGACGTTTAACGTCAGACGCACATGTGCAGAAGACAACATCAGGTGTCACCCCACCCCGCAATAACAGCTCCAGGTTGTTGGCTACCTCCGGTAACCAACAGTATGAAGCTGTCACGTCTACGGTCCACGTAGCTTTAATCCCCAGAGCGAGTGTGTTTTTATGGCCCTGGGGATTAAAGCCCACTAAAGCAGGACGTAAAAAGTCTATGGGGTGGTCACTAAGGGGTTAAGATAAAGACTTAAAGCTAAAGATGGGAAGGCCTGGAGGAAAAAAAAAAAATGGGGGAAAAAAAAGGTTTTCTTTTCCAATGATAAATAATATGGTATTCAAACCATAGAACACAAAAAATGGCTTTGGGGAAAAAAACTGTTTTTTCCCCAATTTATCCAGGCCTTCCCAGCGAGAGCATTTATAGAAATATTGTTAAGGTGTTCATACAAAGCCGACAGCCGCACGATCAAAGGCTTGTTCATCTGACAAATATTCCTGCGACTCCCCAGTACACATTCCTGAACTTTCGATCCCCTCTAGATCTGCTTCGGGGGGTCTTAGTTGAGACAGCCCATAAATATTAGTCAGCAGGTCCTGCAGGAATGGCCAGCTTCAACCAAGACTGAGCCTATGTGTACGGCCACCTTTAGTATTATTAGAAGGATACAGCACACCAAAAAGGAAGTTAAACATTACATGATTGAAACCGTGCCGTGAAAACGTTGGTACCTGAGCTTTTGTGATTGGCTTCTTGTTATGTACACTTCGGAAATGTGCCCTGAAGATACTATATAAATGACACGTATAGCTGCAGAGCTGGAAAGAAAAAAAAAAAGTTAAAAATGAAAACATGTGAACAAACAGCCATAGGGGTGTGCACCAATAACGGAGATGGGCTTAGTTGTAGAAAACTTTCTGCATTATGGTAAAAAGGAGAAAATCTTGCAGTTTGTACTTCCTTCACGTGAGCAGAAAGTTCTATAAGGAACTAGTTAAAGAGCACAAGGATCTGACCCTGTAACGTAACCATGGAAGGATATATCCTGTATTTATAATCATCCTGTAATGTTATAAAACAGAACCTTTAATAATGGGATTAAAATAAAGCCAGAGACTCCCATACATACATCTCACATAAGTAGGATATCAGGTCATTCTCACTTATTCTTGTAATATAATCAGATTATATGTGTATGCGGTCCCAAATATAAAGTAGTGGAGCGGCAGCAAAGCTGCAGAACAGATGGGGATCACTCACAACAAGTCCTTTATTCTTATCCATACAGTCACTGCATAGCAACGGTTCAACTGCCTCAAGCATATTACTGCACTACTTTATATTTTGGAGCTGAAACAATGTAATCGGCGCTTCCCGGGCAGAGCACAGCGTGCGGTCCGCTTATCTGCTGTTCTGCTGAATGACAGATTTCAAGCCAAACTAAAATCCATCGTTCAGCGGAAAACTGAAAGACGGACACATTTACACGCAACGATTATCACTTGAAAGATGGCTTTTGAGCAATAATCGTTGTCTAAATGGGCCTTAATGTGAAAGTGGAGTTTTTAGAAAAACGAATATTACATCCACCTATCCTGTATTTTTCCTCAGATATCTGAAGGTTTCATTACAATGACATTTTCACTGAGCAGAGATGGTACGTAGATGGGGCTACTTACAAACCAAATGAGGTGGTAACACAAAATATTCTCCTGCACAGAACATTAATCTACCCTGCAGATAACGGAGGGACATATTTAGCAGTGCAATACGATCAGTATCTCGCCTCTCATATTAATAATCTCTACCACCTCATACTGGTTTAAGATAGATGAGAAGTAATTAACAATGGTGTCATGAAATTGTCTGTATTCTACTCAGTGAGGTACATTTGGCCCCTGAAGAGCTCCTTTTAGGAGTGAAACGCGTCGGGCCGAGACCTAACTATTGCCTAAGTTTAAATTCTCCGTTAAGGGCTCCCACACACTTGTGTTTTTTAACTCGAATGTCAATGCGACGTTCTAATGTTAAAAACGCATCACACGAAAAAAAAAAAACACAAAGCACAAACTTGCGATGCGTTTTTAACATTAGAAAGTCCCATTGACATTTGCGTTAAAAAAACGCAGCGATACAAAAACCCAAGTGTGTAGGAGCCCTAAGATTATACGGAGACTCCCCTTTGCCTCAGGGAGGTATAAGATCAGTCACTCTCTTCGATCCCTGATGACTTACAGCGGCACCTAACACAACCGATACATTCTATCTAGTCCACATAGAATCCGATTCTATTACAAGAATAAGTGAGAATTACCCCAAATCCCACTGATTATGTGAGATGTATGTATGGGAGTCTCGGTCTGTATTTTAATCCCATTATTAAAGGCTATGTTTTATAGTCCAAACCAGTGAAAAGGTTCTGTAGATAAGATCTGGACTGCTCCTGCCTCAGTGAAAAGGTCATTGTAATGAAACCTTCAGATATGGGACCAAAAATACAAGCTAGGTGACTGTAATATTCCTCCTTCTAAAAACTTTCACATTAAGGTCCATTTAGACAACTATTATCGCTCAAAAGCCATCTTATGAGCGATAATCGTTGCGTGTAAATGTGCCCATATTTCAGTTTTCCACTGAACGATGGATTTTAGTATGGCTTGAAATCAGTCATTCAGCAGAACAGCTGATAAGACGGACCGCACGCTGTGCTCTGCCCGGGAAGAGCTGATTACACTGTTTTGGCTTCCGGTATATGCTGGAAATGAACGAAGTCAGATGGACTCCATCCTCGATAACTTTGTCCGTCCGGCTTCTGACATTCTCAAAGACAAAAGAGCACATTGTGCTGCACCCATTCAGCCAGGATTCTGTGCCAGGCTCTGGTGCAGATGGGAACTATTCGCTCTCTGAATCAGTAAGGACCAATGTCCATTGGCAGTTCGGATTCTACATGCAGGAGCCTGACGGGATCAGACCCTGACAGCGGCCGAGGACACCACTTACCCGTCTGGGTCTTCCACATGCCTATTCAAGTCTTCTATTTTCTTCACTTCGGATGTGTGCGGAGGCGCTAGCCAGCGTACCGCTGCAAATGCGAAGTGGAGATTTTTTTTTAGACTCCTGCTTTCCCGCGGGATCTGTGTCAGCTGCGGATCGGATGGCTTCCATTGCCTTCAGCGAGAACCGCACTGAAATGGAGCATGCTGCGATTTGTTTTCCAGACCAAAAGATCCACAAAACAAATCTGCATGCTCTAATTCATGTGCGGGCGCCAATGCTTCCCTATGGGCGGCTTGCATTGCAGATCTTCCGTGTGTGTGCCCCACGCTGATTCCGCTGTTGAAATCCGCCTGTGGACGTTGGGCCTAAATCTACTTGAAAATACAACTTTCTATTCCAAGCCTACGGTGCTGAACTTTGGGCCCTCCGTCAAGTTTGTTTCTCTATTCAGTGTTTCTAGGTAACACATGATTTGCTTCTAGAGATGAGCGAGTATACTCGCTAAAGGCAATTGCTCGAGCGAGCATTGCCTTTGGCGAGTACCTGCCCGCTCGAGCCGAAAGGTTTGGGTGCCGGCGCGGGGGAGCGGTGAGTAGCGGCAGTCAGCAGGAGGGAGGGGGGAGAGAGGGAGAGAGAGAGATCTCCCCTCCGTTCCACCCCGCTCTCCCCCGCAGCTCCCCGCCCGCTGCCGGCACCCGAACCTTTCGTCTCGAGCGGGCAGGTACTCGCCAAAGGCAATGCTCGCTCGAGAAATTGCCTTTAGCGAGTATACTCGCTCATCTCTATTTGCTTCTGATCTTGATAGCCACAAAGAAAGACCCTAAAAAGCAGGATTCAATATTTCTGTATTATAGCGCTAACATGTCTCACAGCGCTGCACACAGACTAAAGGCCCATTTACACGCAACATTTATTGGTCAAAATTCGTTCAAAAGAGCAAAACTGAGCAATATCATGTCCTAGAGTCAGTACGCTACCCGTAGAGTGGATCCCACAGGGACAAACAGTTGTGTGAATTAGCCCCAATTCTAACACGCATCCAGGCAGACGCACACCAGAGAACTTACGGAGCATGAGATTTCGCCTGTCGACTTTGGTTTCGGGCCCCCCTGGCTGGGTGTATCCTGACCGCCTTTATTATCGTCCTGGAAAGTGAAATATTTAAGTTTTAATCTTTCAGTGAAAATTACAATCGAAGACCAACCATAAAGACCTGCATGGTGGGGGTCCGCCGGCTGGCGGGCAGGGGGCGCTCTTCATTATATTGCACAGTAAATGGCAGGGGTTTGGAACATTTTTACCTTTTAAACCGGATGCTGTAACTAACTTTTCTGCACAGTTTTTATTTAGTGCAGATGATTATAGGAACTGCCGTTCTGCTTCCGCTGCTCCGCCAAGTTGGGAAAAGCAGTTCAACTACTTGTTTTACAGCAGACACAACACAAGAAGATGAATGCTGAGGACGACTCAGTAACATCTGTGGGCGAGTGTTGTGGGCACGCTCCACATTTCCCACATCACCCATCAGGGAGGTGAGCCAGTTAGGTGCCTCCGGCAATGTAAGGGGTGCTACCCATTTATTTGGCAGTTGGTAAATGAAGATGGAGAATGGTGCAACTAAACTAGAAAGTACATTTGTATGAAAAAAAATAGAAGTCCTTCACCATGCCCATTGCCCTAAGGTGCACAAGGATTTATAGAGCATCTGTCCTCACAATGTAAAGAACGGGGGTCCGGGGAGCTGTTTTTTATACTCACTGGGGCCCCCATTCCAGCGCAGTGCCCTGGTGAAATTAGTGCCCACACACAGCGCTAACCCTCACAAGGCCCTACAGTGCGCCTAAGTAGTCCTACCACGTTTCCCCCGATAATACGCCCTATACCTATTTTTTATGGGGCTTGATATATAAGCCCTCCTCTGAAAGTAAGCCCTAGCTATACTAGGTTAAAAAATAAATACTTACTCACCTAGCCCCCGGCGTCTGTGTCGGTCTGATAAGAGAGCGATGTGATTGGATCGAGCGCCAGCTAATCAAAGCCGGCGCTCGATCATTTACAGCCATTCAGTGAATGACATCACTGAATGGCTGTGATTGGCTGGCGCTCAATCCAATCACAGCGCTCTGTTACCAGAGGTGGGATATTCAAAGCCCTGTCACCAGAAGAGAATCCTGTCAGCGCTGAGGACTGCAGCCTGCCACAGCGCCGAAGACCAGCACGAGGGACACAGACGTCGGTGGCCAGGTGAGTATTGCTTTTTTTTTTTTACCTAGTGTAGATAGGGCTTATTTTTGGGGGAAGGCTTATATTTTAAGCCCCCTCCCTTCCCCCAAAGATAGGGGTAGGGCTTATTATTGAGGGGAAACTGTATATACACTGCAGCCCGGAATTTCGTCGACCGGGAAGAAATCAGTCAATAAGCTAAATAGAGCCAGCTGACATAGCTTAGCAGTGCTAGCCCCTGCTAAACTCCCTACCCCTCACTTTGCCAGCAGCTCCCATAGCTTTCTCTGGGAGCTGCCGGCTGATTGTGGCCAAAAGATTGGGCAAAGCCCCGTCACCAGAAGAGAATCCTGTCCGCGCTGTGTACTACAGCCTGCCACAGCGCCGGAGACCAGTGCGAGGGACACAGACGCCGGCGGCTAGTTGAGTATTGCTTATTGTACCCACCAAAAATAAGACCCTGTGCCTCTTTTGAGGAAAAAATTAATATAGCACAGTGTCTTAATTTTGGGGGTGGGAGAGTATTAGATGGGGGTATAAGATCGCTGACATGCACTCTCTCACTATATAGATGTTCTGAACCTTACCTCCTATTTAAGAGATTCCTCAGAAGGTATTTCTCCATGGCAGGATGTTCCTTGGAGGGAACGAGGTCGGGCTGATGTCCACACTGTATCTGAACATCCCTCATATAAATGGATTACAATGTGTCTGGCATGTCTGACCTCAGATACATCTATGACACATCCTCATGGTATACTTACACACATTGGGGCACATTCACTAATACGGTCTAATAAAATCAATAGATTTACCATCCAGCACAATTTACTATGAGCAATTGTGGTGCAAATTCTGCAATTTGGGTCATGCCTCTTTTCAGATCAGATTAAAAACTGTCCAAAACTGTCTAAAAAACACAAATGTGTTGCAAATCACAAAACAGTTTTCTGGCATAATCTGTATTTTGAATAGTAAATCTGCCCCAATGTGTTTCAATTCTTGATTACTGATATTTGATTGGTCTTTTGCTATCTTTAAATGGGGTTTTTCTAGGACTAAACTACTGATACCCTTGGGATAGGTCACAAATAGTTGATCGGCAGGGGTCTACTGCTGGGAATCCCTGCCAACCAGCTGATTGCAGGGACAGTGCCCCCCAGGTGAACGCTGCAGCCACTTCTGTCCCTTTCACTTGAATGGGACGGAGCCGCTCGCAGGCCATGTGATCAATGAGCAATCAGAGGGGATTTGCAGAAGGACTCATTTTCTAAGGCTGCTATAGTACGGATATTAAATCCTGATAAAGCCCAGAGTAGCGTGGCTCTCATCGGCCATCCCCCTCTAAACCTCCGATTATAAGACTCTAACCAAACTCCTGGCATCCTGACTAAACTGCACCATTCATGACATTGTACACCCCGACCCATCAGGTTTTATGCCTGGGAGATCTACCTCTGATAATATTAAGAGTCCAGGCGATTACACAAATGTTGCCGGCAGAGTGATTGGACCTTGGCATCTCCAGAAGTCACTAAGGCCTTCGGCTCTGCTGAATGGCCTCACCTGTTGGAGGTGCTGCATGGTTTTGTTGATTCCTTCATTAGATGGGTTTCCATTATGTAGGGCACTCCAGTTGCCAAGCCTCGGTGATTGCTTTCTACACCTTTAGCTTTGAGCGGAGGTACACAATAGGGTTGCCTACTTTTGCCATTTTTGTTTGAGATTGCTATAGAGCCCCTTGTTTTAATTGTTCAGCAGGACCCTTAATCATCGTGTATTGGCATCGCACCCAGGGAGCACTAGCCTTTATGTGGACAACATGATGATTTTTTTTTAATCCAACCCCAGGAAGTCCTTCCCATAGGCCATTTCACTTATTGATCGTTTTGGTCATTTCTCTGGTCTCCACATAAACTGGCAGAAAGCTACATCTACGCCGCTACAGGTACGAGAACGGTCCGTGGGTGAAGAGATCTGCCACCTCCAGATACTGTCTAGTTTTAAATACCTTGGTATTAATATCTCCAGAGACCCTATTTAGAGGCATGACACGAATATTGCTTACTTCTTTTTCTACAAACTAAATGTAAAGTCTGGGTGCCCCTCCTGTATCGGGGAGAATGTAGTTAGAATGACAATACTTCCAAACTTCTTGTCCAGTCTAGAACACAGATGCGGCAGGAGCACTAAACTTCTTCATCACAGTGAACTCCTTAGTATGTGTGGGGAAGTCTGACGCCAAATTGCATCTAGAAAGCCTGCGGTGTCCCACAGACATGGCGGTACGGCCCTTCTGGATTGTAAATTTTTATTATGTAGCAAGTCAATAACGATGGATACGATTCTGGCTTTCTGAAGACCCCCTGCCAAATGCCGACCCCCGGCTGATACACTTCCTATCAGAAATATCCCTTTGTGCGTAATGAAACACCCGGACTCATAGACTAAGCAATAATTAGCTATAGACTAGCCACCCAGATCTGGTGATGGGGAATAGGGGGACAGAGGTAGCGCTCTCGAGACTTTACAGAAATAGGTCTCTAGCACAACTGTTGGATCTCCCGGACACAATACTGATGGCGATGGAGTCCCTTCTCTGGAACATTTATACATAAATGAGGGAGTTGCCTCTTTTTAACAATTACAACAAACGCAAAAGATTTCCGGTTTTTATAGATTTTTGCAGCTTAGACGCGCTTCACCAACCCATCTCTACAATATTACAGTTCTGCAAAACCCTTTTAATGAAAATACTACAATCCAAACACTTTTTTCTGCAGAGCCACAAAAGAGGACACATCTTTCTAACCTGGATTTTGTCGGCTGTGGTTGGTGGAGGACTAGGACTTCGGTTGCCGGGTTCAGGATTCTGCGGAGAGAGGCGCTCTGTTAGACTGTGCATACAAGGGTTGTGGCTGCATTAGTATACAGTTCCTCTACATCTGCAGTCATAATATTCGATCCCTCATAAGCTGCTGACAGTAGATAGTGGCTTAGGACTCTTGTCCACGAGAGATATTTCACTGCGTTACCCGTGGCCATAATCTGCACATGGGTAACGCAGTGAATTACGATAGTCATTGCGATTTTCTGTGATGAACCTAAGTGTTCCCCAGCAGCGGCAATCCGTAGCGGTATATCACACTGCCCGTGGACAGGTGGCCTAAGAGTTATCGTCGACTGGCAGGACACAAAGCTTTCTCTCGCTGGATATGAGCCACACGCATTTTAATTTACCAAAAACTTGTGTATTGGGTACATCAACATTTGATTTAAAAGGATTATCCAGCCTTCAGAATTTGATGACCTACCCTCAGATTGGTGGGGGCCCATCGCTGATGAGTGAGGGTCAGCTGCTCAGGACCCCCGGCAGTCAGCAGAATGAAGGGTCTGCTGCGCTCATGGGAGTGCTACGGCTCCTTCAGTGTTTACATCCGAGTACAATCCTGTTCACATTCTGAATGCCATATTATTTATAGGGGCCATTCGCACTACTACAAGCTTGTCCCATTGAAGTGACTAGAACAAGCCCGTGGAACTTAAAGCGGCCGCTATGAACAATATGCCTTGGGCTGAGCTGTAAACCCTGAAGAAGCTGCAGCGCTCACGAGCACTGTGGTGCCTTCAATCAGCTGATCGGCAGGGACCCCAAGCGATGGACTCCCACCGCTCCGATATTGCTGGGATATCCTGAGGTCCGATCATCAATTTTGAAAGGCTGGATAACCCCTAATGCAAAATAGTTAATAAATAACATTAACGGTACGTTGGTACCATTTTGAAAGCGCTCTTTTATTTTGGACGCCAGACAGTGTGTAATTATAGTAGCTACTTTTATCATTTTGATTAAAACATCCAAAATTTTTTTTTTTTTCTTTAAAGGTACCAATTCAGTTCTGAAGTGAATTAAGAGGCCAACATATTAGAAACCCCCATAAATGATGCCACTTTAAAAAGTGCATCCCTCAAAAGGCATTCAATTTCTGTCAGCTCTTTAGGCGTCCGCCTGCCAGCCACCCCCCAGGCTGCCAGGCGCCTGCCAGGCAGCCGTCCCCCAGGCTGTCCGGCACGTGGGCGCCTGCCAGCCGTCCCCCAGGCTGTCCGGCACGTGGGCGCCTGCCAGCCGTCCCCCAGGCTGTCCGGCACGTGGGCGCCTGCCAGCCGTCCCCCAGGCTGTCCGGCACGTGGGCGCCTGCCAGCCGTCCCCCAGACTGTCCGGCACGTGGCCGCCTGCCAGCCGCCCCCCAGACTGTCCGGCACGTGGGCGCCTGCCAGCCGTCCCCCAAGACTGTCCGGCACGTGGGCGCCTGCCAGCCGTCCCCCAGACTGTCCGGCACGTGGGCGCCTGCCAGTCGTCCCCCAGACTGTCCGGCACGTGGGCGCCTGCCAACTGTCCCCCAGACTATCACTCCTGTGCTTTCACACAGTAGCGACAGTCATGCAGAGACTCTAGCAGAGCGGGTCAGAAAATCTTGGTGCAGCGGGTTGGAGATTGCTCCGGCCACCCGCCTCCATTCACTGCAAACGGCAGTCGTTCATAGAGGAGCCAAAAGCCAAGCAACTGACAGGTGAGCGATTTGTCACTCTGCCCTGTCGGTGGCTACATGTAAACGGGACAACTATAGCCTGAAATTACTATATCCAGTGAGGATTCGGGCGATAATCGGTCCATGTAAAAGTAAATTCACATGGTCTTACAGCTCTCCGTTGTGCTTTCCAGCAGGGGCTTCCGTCTGGATACACTAAAATGGTATACGCACAGACCAATTGACTTTAATAAAGGTAAACAAATCCAAAGATGCAAACTTATAATGATGTTTCACCCTGTAGTGGGCTATGCTATTCCGTCCTTCGAAAAAGACAGGAACCAGATCAAGCGGCGTCCAGAGCTTTGCACCTCTGAACTAATTTGCCTCTTTAAAGGCAATGGCTCCGTTGTGTGTTCCATCTGAAAATCTGTAAAATACGGGATATACTAGAAAACATGGAATATGAACCTAAAATCCAAAAACTGAGAAATCGGCTTGTGCACAGAATTTAGGTGTTTTGCATATTGTTGAGGGAGACGATTAATTTTTAGCAATCTTTTTCAGGCCTTTCTACAGACTCATAAAACATCACACATTTTCCAAACCTGCATTTTCGCCGTTGTGGTCATAGATCACCGGCTGTGGATATCTGCAGAGAAAAACATCACGTTAAGATACACGTAGAACGTTTGTGCCAACGCTACAATAGAAGAGGGATTTTTAGTTTAAGGGCCCTGTAACACCGAACTACTAGTATTTACCTTGTTTCCCTGAAAATAAGACATAGCATGATTTTCCAGAATTTTTGAGGATGCAAAATGATTTTTCAGACTTTGGGGATGCTTGAAATATAAGCCCTACTCGAAAACTAAGCCCTGCTAACAGTTAATTAAAAAAGTCAATTTAAATAGTGTCCAGGCAGCTATACATGTAAAAAAGTTAAGCCTTTTTGAACAGAAATTAATATAAGACACTGTCTTATTTTCAGGGAAACACGGTAGATTCCTGCTAGATCACAGGAATCTAATAATCGTTCAGTGTAAATGCTCGAAGAGGAAAAGAGAATTCGTTCAGCGGTCCGATTTTTTTTTTAACCCTTTCCAATCCAATTTTTTTGCCACGTGCATTTTCCCCAGCTCCAATTTATTTTGTGTGGGAAAGCATCGTGTAAGTGTCGGGTAGGCTCTGGCAGCAGAGCGGGGGAAGAAAGAACATCTGTCATTCAGTAAATGAAGAATCCAGCGCTGATCAGTGCTGGATTCTGCATTTAGTGAATGCCCCTATGTGCTTCCTTCCCCACTCTGCTGCTGGAGCCTACCCGACACACTTATGTGAGTTAGTGAACTGGAAACCGCAATCACCGCTGGATTCTGCATTTACTGAATTCCCCCATGTGCTTTCTCCCCCGCTCTGCTGCTGAAGGGCACCCCACACACTTTTATGTGAGTAAGTGAGCTGGAAACAGCACTGATCAGCGCTGGATATTTCATTTACTGAATGCCAGAGGTTCTTTCTCCCCTGCTCTGCTGCCGTGTATTCTCGGTAATAGGGAAGGGAAAAAGCACGTGGAGGCATTCAGTAAATGAAGAGCCCAGCGCTGATCAGTGCTGATAGTGAATGCCCCCATGTGCTTCCTCCCCTGCTCTGCTGCCGGAGGCCACCCGACACACTTATGTGAGTAAGTGAGCTGGAAACAGCACTGGACAGCGCTCAATTCTTCATTTACTGACTGCACTCATGTTCTTTCACCCCTCCTGTATTGTCGGAGAATACACGGCAGCAGAGGAGAAGGAACATCTGGCATTCAGTAAATGAAGAATCCAGCGCTGTCCAGTGCTTTTTCCAGCTCACTTACTCACATAAGTGTGTCGGGTGGCCTCCAGCAACAGAGTGGGGGAGAAAGCAGTGCAGAAACAGCATGTCGGGTCTGTCCCGACATCAGAGCTATAGAGGAAAATGATGATGTCGGGACAGCCCCGGCATTGGATTGGAAAGGGTTAATTCCTGCACAAACAAAGATCGGCCATGAAAACAGGCATATGTTCGTCTATAAACGATGGCCTGTTTGCTGTGAATGGAGGCGGGCGAGTGCAACAATCCCTGGCCGCTCCGCCTCCATTTACTGAGCAATGACCGCTCCTGTGTAAAGGCTGGGACGACTGTCGGGCTCCATAGGAAGCTTCTGCATATACCTATGAGGAGGGAAGCAGCATAGGCTCGGGTGAATGCTACAGCCCCCTCGTTCTAGTAATTGGGGGGTGAGGGGTCTCAGCAGCAGGACCCCCACTGATTAATACTCCTGACATGCCTCTAGGACATGTCAAAAGTTTTCAGAAAGTGCAGAGGCTCTTTAAACTGTCATTTATTAAGAACGCTCAGACATTAAACACAATAGGCACTTAACTTGTAGTTGTGATATTTTGAGACACCCCAAACAAGTTAATATTTCCAGCTGTAACTTTTCTTTGGTCGTCGCTAATATTCAGTTTACCCCGAGCCGGTGCGGATACTGCTGATATCAAGTTTCCCATTAACTAAACATGGAGAAACCAGCAGATTCTGCTCCATAACTCTCTGTATCCTTGACATGGAGGACACTCGAGCAGTGTAGATGTGATTTCAGTAGCTGTAAATCACTAACCAGTTAAACCCCACAGCATCTGCATAAGTATCTGCTTCCGTTTCCTTCCTGCCCCTCCCCCCTTCCTTCCACAGACTCCTATGGGCAGCACAAGACATCACCATCTTCCAATTTCTGTGTTCCGTCTCCATGCCCATTACTAGATAACAGGCAGTGGACAGCAAATTAGAAGGGAGGCCCCTAGTGTACAGTAGCTTAAAGAGATTTTTCAGAGCAAAAACATAATTTTATGTAAAGTGATTTACACTTTTGTTATCACATAAACATAAGACAGATGATAAGTTAAGCTTAAACTTGCTTTGATGGTATATCATACGCTGTCCTGCAGGATGTGGAAGTTATAACGGTTTAGCCATTATGTATGCTACTTATTATATTTTTGAGGTTCTGTGAGCCCTGATATGTTTGTCTGTTTCATAAAAAACCTTAATAAAAAGATTGAACAATCACATAAACATAAGTTGTCCCAAAGCATGGTGACCATTTAAACAGAATGCATCATCTTTTTATATATATATCTTTTTTTTTACTACTGGCCATCTTGTCTGAGCTGTAGTTTACAGCGGCGCTATTGTATCTTGTCACCACCAGAAGTAGTAGTGGAGACAAGATTGACAGGCTGGTGATGCCCCCTGTTCCTGATTGGCTGCACAGCTGGCTCCCTTTCCTCAGCCTCACAGGTCCTGGCACACAACACTCCGGTCTCCGATGAGAGTGTCCCGCTGCCTTTCACACAAGCTGCAGATGTGCGTGTGCTGCTGCGGCGGTGCTGCTCCTGCCCCCCCCCCTCCCCCTCCGACTGTAGCCGCCGACTGTGCCCTCCCAGCAGCGCTGCTGTGACTGCATCGCCCCTTATCGGCCCCGCTGTCACTCTCGTCCCAGTGGCAGTTTCCCACCTCCGCTCCCCTTATCGGCACCGCTGTCACTCTCGTCCCAGTGGAAGTCTCCCACCTCCACTCTCCTTATCGGCCCCGCTGTCACTCTCGTCTCAGCGGCAGTCTCCCACCTCTGCTCCCTTTACCGACCCCGCTGTCACTCTCGTCCCGGTGGCAGTCTCCCACCTCCTCTCCCCTTATCGGCCCCACTGTCACTCTCGTCCCGGCGGCAGTCTCCCACCTCCTCTCCCCTTATCGGCCACACTGTCACTCTCGTCCCAGCGGCAGTTTCCCACCTCCTCTCCCCTTATCGGCACCGCTGTCACTCTCGTCCCGGTGGCAGTCTCCCACCTCCTCTCCCCTTATCGGCCCCACTGTCACTCTCGTCCCGGCGGCAGTCTCCCACCTCCTCTCCCCTTATCGGCCACACTGTCACTCTCGTCCCAGCGGCAGTTTCCCACCTCCACTCACCTTACCGGCCCTGCTGTTAGTCTCCCTGACGGCAGTTTCCCACCTCCACTTCCCTAACTGGCCACCCCGTTGTCACTCTCATCCCGGCAGCAGTCTCCCACCTCCTCTCCCCTTACCGGCCCCGTTGGCAGTCTCCCACCTCCGCTCCCGGAGTGGGCAATGATTTATTGCTGGGATGGAGGGTTACGGTTAGTTTCTAAGACTTACATTATTTGCTGTGAATACTTTGATGTTACTGCGGCCGTACAGCTAATAATGTAAGCCTTAGGCCGCCTGCAGACGGGCAGAAATTCTGCAGAGGGATTTCCCACGGAATTTCCGCCCTTGGAAGCTGCCATACAATTGCGTTAACAAACGCGATCCTATGCAGACGGCCGCGATTTGGCCTTGCAAAATCTTGCGCGGCAAACAAATCGCGGTATGAGCCCCGCACAGAAACGTCACTCCCCGGCCGCCGGCTCCGCTCTGCGCATGTGCCGGCACATGAAAGAGCCGGGGCCGCGGGAGCAGGTGAGTTCTCTGCAGACGCTGGGGCGGGTCCCGCTGCAAGAATTCTCGCAGCTGGATCCGACCCGGCCGTCTGCAGGCGGCCTAACACTCAAACTAACCCTAACCCTCCATCCCAGCCATAACTACATCCCCACGCTGTTAGGACCTTCCTGCAAGCAGCCAATGAGGACCTTTGGAGGCGTACCCTAACCCTAAGCTCTCAGTGTAGGTCTCCACCCATTATTGCGGTGGTAACAAGATACAGTAGTACCGTTTACAGCTGCCATAGAAATCTATAGACTGGAGATGTTCATTGACTTCTATGGAATATAGTGGGCATGCTATCTGAGATAGGCAAAGGCGATTATGCAGGGAGGGAGAAGAGGTGAGCTGTAACCATCACCTAATACAGGATTCGCCATTCACAATATCCATATATGGGCAATCCCCCATGGGGACTGTTTGATAGGCATTCTGCCATGACAGTCCTGGGGCCTTTTAGAAGGCCCCTGGCTGCCATGACACCCAAACAGACACCTGTGATCTCATTGTGAGGAACTTATATGCAGCTGTCAGAATTAACAACCGCATATATGGGGTTAACAACTCAAATAAGCCACGCGGCTAATCAGAGCTGTTGCCACCAGGTGTCGGCTGTAAGAAACAGCCAGCATTCGCATTGTATGGAGGGAGATCACCCAGTGATCTCCCTTCATACATACCCCAACACTGTACAACTCCAGTTCAGGGAGAAGGGGCACCTCCAGCTGGGACCCCCATGTACCTCCGGTGCGGGCACATCACCCCTACAACTCCAGTACAGAGTGAGGGAGAAGGGGCACCTCCAGCTGGGACCCCCATGTACCTCCGGTGCGGGCACATCACCCCTACAACTCCAGTACAGAGCGAGGGAGAAGGGGCACCTCCAGCTGGGACCCCCATGTACCTCCGGTGCGGGCACATCACCCCTACAACTCCAGTACAGGGCGAGGGAGAAGGGGCACCTCCAGCTGGGACCCCCATGTACCTCCGGTGCGGGCACATCACCCCTACAACTCCAGTACAGAGTGAGGGAGAAGGGGCACCTCCAGCTGGGACCCCCATGTACCTCCGGTGCGGGCACATCACCCCTACAACTCCAGTACAGAGCGAGGGAGAAGGGGCACCTCCAGCTGGGACCCCCATGTACCTCCGGTGCGGGCACATCACCCCTACAACTCCAGTACAGGGCGAGGGAAAAGGGGCACCTCCAGCTGGGACCCCCATGTACCTCCGGTGCGGGCACATCACCCCTACAACTCCAGTACAGAGTGAGGGAGAAGGGGCACCTCCAGCTGGGACCCCCATGTACCTCCGGTGCTGGCACATCACCCCTACAACTCCAGTACAGAGTGAGGGAGAAGGGGCACCTCCAGCTGGGACCCCCATGTACCTCCGGTGCGGGCACATCACCCCTACAACTCCAGTACAGAGCGAGGGAGAAGGGGCACCTCCAGCTGGGACCCCCATGTACCTCCGGTGCGGGCACATCACCCCTACAACTCCAGTACAGAGCGAGGGAGAAGGGGCACCTCCAGCTGGGATTCCCATGTACCCCTGGAGCTGGCACATCACCCATACAACTCCAGTACAGGGCGAGGGAGAAGGGGCACCTCCAGCTGGGATTCCCATGTACCCCTAGAGCTGGCACATCACCCATACAATTGCAGTACAGGGCAAGGGAGAAGGCACACCTCCAGCTGGGACCCCCAGAAGGGGCAAATCACCCCTACAACTCCAGTACAGAGTGAGGGAGAAGGGGCACCTCCAGCTGGGACCCCCATGTACCTCCGGAGGGGGCACGTCACCCATACAATGCCAGTACAGGGCGAGGAGGAAGGAGCACCTGTGCAGTGACAGACACCTCTTACGCTCCCTCGCCACAGGGCATGCCGGCAGGACATGCACGTTATAGGTATTACACTCTCGGACTCACACAGCTCTGCCCGCGCTTCCGTCTCTATCAGCTACTAACCCGGAAGTGATGCAACGTCACTTCCTGCGCGCCGCTGACCTCTCGACGGACATCTGCAAAGAATCATGTGATTGGTGGGTTCTCAGTGACGTAATACAGACGGGGGCGTGCCGCAGTAATGTTATGGCGGAATCTGTCGCAGCTGGATGCGTATATTTATATTCCACAACACTTCTGCTCGAGTCACAACCTGATTGGTTGTTTGGGTTGGCTGAGTCATAGTGATTGGTTGTTTGGGTTGGCTGAGTCATAGTGATTGGTTGTTTGGGTTGGCTGAGTCATAGTGATTGGTTGTTTGGGTTGTAGCGGAACCCATCAGCTGCCAGTTTGTCCCCATTAACCCCTCAGTGAACAGACTTAGGCCTCCTTCCCACGAACGGATTTCCGCCGCGTAATTCGCGGCGAAAATCCGCTGCGTTGCCCGCAGCTATTAGGTTCTATTGAACCTAATAGCACAATGCTCACGATGCGTAATTCCACCGCGGAATTACGCACCGCGATTTCTCCCGTCCTCACCCGCAGCATGCTCTATTTTCTGCGGGTGAGGACGGGCTGTACGCACTGACGGCTTCCATTGCAGTCAATGGAAGCCGTCCATTCACGCTATCTCCCGCTGTAACCAGCGGGAGATAGCGTGAAAAAACGCTTTCCCGCCCACCGCCGAGCGTCATATGACGCCAAATGACGCGGTCCGGCCGCGTCACGTGACACGGCCGGCCGTGCACGTGACACGGCTGGTGACGCGAGGGCGGTGGGCGGTGACGCGCGGTGACGCGCGGCGGTGGGCGGGGAAGCGATTTCACGCTATCTCCCGCAGGTAAGTATAGGGGCTCTGGGGGGCGCCGTGACGGGCTTCGCAGCGGAATATTACGCTGCAGAGCCCGTCACGCTCGTGGGAAGGAGGCCTTAGGCCTCCTTCCCACGAACGGATTTCCGCCGCGTAATTCTATTGAACCTAATAGCACAATGCTCACGATGCGTAATTCCACCGCGGAATTACGCACCGCGATTTCTCCCGTCGTCACCCGCAGCATGCTCTATTTTCTGCGGGTGAGGACGGGCTGTACGCACTGACGGCTTCCATTGAAGTCAATGGAAGCCGTCCGTTCACGCTATCTCCCGCTGTAACCAGCGGGAGATAGCGTGAAAAAACGCTTTCCCGCCCACCGCCGCGCGTCATATGACGCCATATGACGCGGCCGGCCGCGTCACGTGACACGGCCGGCCGCGTCACGTGACACGCTCGGTGACGCGGCGGCGGTGGGCGGTGACGCGGCGGCGGTGGGCGGGGAAGCGATTTCACGCTATCTCCCGCAGGTAAGTATAGGGGCTCTGGGGGGCGCCGTGACGGGCTTCACAGCGTAATATTACGCGGCGGAGCCCGTCACGCTCGTGGGAAGGAGGCCTTACGCTCTAAGTGATCTTTATGCTCGCATTGCAAGAACCACAACTAACTGCCGGCCATGTGCGGGTCGTCCTTGGTGTTTTAGGAGGGTGTATATTGGCCCCCGGGGACCTTTATTCCATCTGTTGGGGGCAGAGGGGAAGGTTCAGAGATCCCACCATTGTTTTGGGTTTAGTTCGCTATTCAGTAAGCTAAGCCGATCCCCTTCCTACCTGATCGCTGCCATACGGGGTTGTGAGGGATTTTTTTTACTACTTTTGCACAATAAAAACATGTTTTTAAAGACACCCGACTGCCCACAACGCGGCATTCACAGACCCGAAACATTCCTGTCTTCCTACCATGGATGTATGGAGGTCTTGTGTTTTGCAGGAAGACTTGTAGTTTTTATTGGTACCCTTTGAGCTACGGGCGACGGCTGGGTTGCTTTTTATTAAGTTTTTCTGGGGGGATGCAAACAAAAAAAAATCCAATTTTTGCATTACTTAAAAATTTTTTTTTTTTTTACAGCAATCAATAAAATTATTTTCATGGTTTGGGCCATGGCGACCGCGGTAATACGTATTACCTGCTGCTTTAAAAAAAATATTGCTAATATTTTACACATTTTTGTTTTTTGTAGTGGAAAAATTAAAAAAATATTTTTTAGAAATAAAACTTTATTGAATTTTCTTACACTATTTTTTAGGGTGGTTTCACGTCTTCGCTGGAAGCAGATGCAGCGCAAAATACCAGAAGAAAAAGCGCTGCATGCAGAGCTTTTCCATCCGCTAAAATGCGGGGCAGCCGAACAGATCCCATTATAGTCTAGGAGGTCCGTTTGGCGCAGTTCACTTCCGTGATACGACGGACCCGTTTGGCCGGGGGAATTCCCCTTTCCTGTTCTCCGAATGGAGCAGGAAACCGGAACGCCCGACACAGATGTGAAAACACCCCTAGTTCCTCAAGGGGACTTGAAGATGTGATCGCTAGGATACTACACTGCATTACTTATGTAGTGCATCCTACTAAGCCTATAACAGCAGTCCATTAGACTCTGACGGCTGCACGGCTCACGCGGAGGTCTTTGTCAGGCCTTTGTCTGCCATGCGAACTCATTGATACCTTGCAATCGCGATGTGGGGTACTGATGAGTGACAGAGTGCCGTCATCTGCTTACAGGCTGCAGTTGCTATTCATTGTGGCATGTAAGGGGTTAAACTGTCAGGATCGGAGGTTTCTCGACAGCTGCGGTTAGAGCAGGAGCCGGGCTGTCAGTAGTCAGCCAAGCCACTATCTTTAAAGAATGTATGTACAGGTTTAAAGCCCATTAGTGAGTTCAGTAAGAAGGCGTCTTGGCCGTCACTAAGGGGTTAACATAAACTTCTTCCACTACATTCTACATCTTGGTACGGAGTGTTTGCTGCCTCCAATATAGCGACAGAAACAGGTTCTCGTATAAACCTCCCAATGGGCAGGAGGCAGCGCCCCCTCACTGCGTGTTACATCCTACTGTTACCGATCCAGCGCTTCCCGCTCTGAAGTCGGTGCGCAGCACGGAAATCTGACTCTTTTTGAAGAGTCCTGTGCTCTCCTGTACAGGTTTATGGGAGCACGCGCACGGGACTCAGAAAAGAGTCCGATTTTTGTGCACCGCGAGACACTACTGGATCCAGGGATCGGGTGAGTGTAAAAAAGGCTATGGCACTGTAGGGGTGTGACAGAATCCCTTTAAGGACACAGCCCTTCTTGGTACTTAAAGGGGTTGTCCCACTATAAAGTTAAAAAATAACTTTTGGGCATCACAGAATAAAAAACGGCCAATACCCGTCCTCAGTCACCTGCCTTCCACCAGACATCCCGGGAGCCGAGCCGCTCAGCTGTCCCCCAGGGGCGCTGGAGAGAGGGGAGTGTTGTCTCTTTTGTTATTCTATGTGATGCCCGGCTGTTCACTTTTTATAATAGTGGGGTAACCCCTTTAAAAGTGCAACATTTTTTTTTTTTTTTCATACCCACTATTCAGACGCCATAACTCTTTTGTGAGAGTTTGTTTATTGTGCGGTGAGCTGTTTTTATTGGTGCTATTTTGGGGTGAATATAATGGATTAGATAACTTTTATTAAAGGTGTGTTCTGGGTATTTACTATGGATGATCTAACCTCAGTTGGTCGGCGACGGTCTGCCTCCCGTGATCACTACCGATCAGCCCATACTCTGGTCGCTGTTGGTGCAGCAAGCTAGACGTCCGCAGGCATTGCAACGGGAGCGATGCGTTCTGTTACACTTTGGGCAATGACCAGAATCAGGAGCTGGAAGTGTAAAGGAAGGCATCACCCCCATTAATCTCAGTAGGAGCGAAGCCTTTCTGTTACACTTCTGGCTCTGACCACAGACGGACAACAGCCAGAGGATAAGCTAATGGGCGGGGATCCCAGGCGGCAGACTTCCATCGATCAGCTATTGATAAAGTAAACTGAGGACAGTAAATGGCCACCAAAAATACTTACATTTTTGGGGGTGGCTGGATGGAAGAACACATAAATTCTGCCATTTTTAATGACATTCACTAATGGCATGCTGACTTTTTTATTTTTCCATGGACAGATCTGTATGAGTGCTTGTTTTTATGCATCGAACTGTAGGTTTTATTGGTACTGCTTTGGGGTTGTGGCAAGGCGGTGCACAGAATGGCCTGCAGGGGGCTGTAAACAGGCCTTCTGTCACTGGAAGGTGTGTTAATCAGCAGGAATGGCTGTGCGGGTATGTCTGGAGGAGGTAATATTTCCAGACACATACAGTCCCAGGCTGAAAGCTAGAGTCAGAGGCTGCGGTCCGGCGCGGGTCTGACAGAGGAGGACACCCTGAGTGGGGTTGGAAACACTGAAATCATATTATGTTCCAGTATGTGTTGGCTGGGGGTGAAATAAAACAGGTGGAAGCCAGAATTTGAAGTAATCCGGTGGTTCTGAGCTTTTATGTGTGTGGTGCCAACCCTCTTGAGTAGAGAACATGGCGATCCTAGAGAACGGGTACCCTGCAGGTTGCCACAGGGTACATAATGTTTTTGATCAATTTTATTGCATTTTTAAGACGCAAAATGAACAAAAAGCATTTACTCTGTACTTTGGCTTTTTTAATAGTACTTGCTGTGTGGGATAAAAGTGTGTTAGATTTATTTCACGGGTTGTTACATTTTTGATTTTGTTGTATCTGTATCTTTCTTTACTCATTTTATTGCCAAAAAAAGAAAAATGTGCAAAAATAAGTGTTTTTTACCCCCACATGCATTTCTTTCACCATTAGT
This sequence comes from Eleutherodactylus coqui, assembly GCF_035609145.1. Classification (NCBI taxonomy): domain Eukaryota; kingdom Metazoa; phylum Chordata; class Amphibia; order Anura; family Eleutherodactylidae; genus Eleutherodactylus; species Eleutherodactylus coqui. Next base: position 36,448,866 of record NC_089845.1, read on the forward strand.
TACCTGGAGACCATTGCCTGGTGGCAGAGGACCGATGATATCACAGAAAGACCTTCTTCCCTCTTTTAACTACTGATAGGCCACAATCCAAATTGGTTGCTACATATATGGAGTCAACAGCGGGGATCGGCATTTTCTGCAACCCGCCGTTGTGGCAGGACCCTGACTGTCAGTTACAGTTAGCTCCCACTGTGAATGGCGTGGGCTCACCTCCTGAACCCTCGTCATCTACATGCTATAAATGTATGACATTTCACGTGAGCCCTTTCTCTGCCATGGCGCACATGTACGTCAAATGAAAGAAAGGGTTAAAGGAGCAGCTTAGCTTTGCACTATTGATGACCTATCCCAGTGGCGGCGAAGCTATGGCATGCACAGCCCTCCCTGCTGGCCGCTCACCATGTTAGTGAATACCGGCAGGGGCTGCGGCTCCCCTGCCGGCATTTACTCACCAGCACTGATCCCGGCGCACACTGTGACGTCAGTGTGCAGCCAGGATCCTCCTCCCCTGACGTCTCCTACTTGGTTCCGCGAGAGCAGGGGGAAGAGGTGTCCGGCAGCACACTGACATCAGTGTGCACCTGGGATCAGTGCTACTAGCAGCGCCGAGCAGAGGAGGGGGTAAGTATATGGGTCTCGGGGAAGGGGGTGGTGCTATTACTACTGGGGCCGCCGTGGGATGTCACGGTTACCGCTGGGGTATATTTACACGTGGTAGAAATGCTGCAGAATGTCCTCAGCAGAAATTTGCAGGCTGTCTATTTTGAAACAGCCCTGTCCTTTTCATAACGACGGAGGTAAAAATTGCACGTCGTGATAAGCCCCGCTCCTGACGTGTTGGCACTTTGTGATGAATATGTTGGTTTTGGGTTCAGTTTGGGCACTTGTTCTCTAAAAGGTTCGCCATCACTTACCTATCTTGAGGATGGGTCATCAGTAGAGATGAGCAAGCGTACTCGGTAAGGACAGATACTCGAGCGAGTATCGTCCTTAGCGAGTACCTGCCTGCTCGCCTGCAAAGATTCGGGTGCTGGCGGGGGTGAGTGCTGTGTTGCGGGAGTGAGCGGGGGGAGAGAGATCTCCCCTTGGCTCATCTCTAGTCATCAGCAAGGGCCCCCCACCGATCAGCAGTTCACCAAACTACTTCAACAATCTACGGAACTGGAAGCAGAAGGTCTGTATAAATAAAAAAAATTACCTTATTTTTCGCTTTATAGGACGCACCAGATGAGACGCGCCCCCGTTTTAGGGACAGTGCAGGGGATCGTATCGGGTGACGGAGCAGCAGAGGTCTGAAACACTGGAACTCCGTGTTACAGCGGCGCTTGTTCGGCAGAAGGAAGGGAAGAAGCAGATTGGTGGAGACGGGGAAGCAGCAGTTCTCACCGGTGCTCACCACCAATCAGCGGCAGTGGGGAGGAGAGAGAACTGGTCGCACATATGTTTACGTGATCGCCAGTTTGTTTGCATGACCGCGATTTAGTGAGCTGCAATGAATTTTGCCACATTTGCTTTATAAGACGCAGTGACTTATCCCCCACTTGGGGGGTAAGAAAAGTGTGTCTTATAAAGTGAAAATTACAGTAATAACACTGTTTGCACCAAAAAATTCTATTGGTGTTTGCTGTGACTTTCCCAAGTATCCCAGTAATCTGCCATCCATTCTTATACACACAGAGCCCCTATGTGGATTCCCTGGTGCCTGTCAAGGGGAGTCGTTGGTGTCATTCAAGGGAAGAGATTTGGTAAATGTTTGTTTTTCTGTAAGATAATGCATAAATAAGTAAAGGCAGAAGAGGAAGGACAATTATTCCCATATTATCCATCAATATAGTAGGGATTTTGGAAGGATTGAGTAGATCATCAATGTCTGATCAGTGGGATTCCTATCCCCGGACCTCCATTTATCAGCTCTATGAAGAGGTGTAAGCACTGTGGCCTCTTCTCTACATACAGGCAGCGCCATACATTTCATAGCTTGGAAAGGGTCATAGATACTAGCGTAGCAAGCACAAGGTCTTTAATGATAATGTGCATAGTAAACAGGTGTCAGAGTATTGGCCGGCAGCCAAGCCCATTATAAAATAAGGAATAGACCATACCTCTCCTCGGACCCCCGAAGCAGAGCTGAGCGGCTCACACTACCCCAGTACCAGCTTACGGATAGTGAACAAGGAAAAAGCTCTCACCTTGTATGTTGTCAGTGCCGGCTTTGTTTGCAACAGTCTCAGTTGCCTAGGAAATCTTCTAGTCCAGATCCACTTGATCCTCAGTGGTTTGTAGATACAGGAAAATGAAATTCGGGAGCCCAGACTTTATGAAGAAATCCTATATGCCTTTATTCAGTGCTTGTTACAAAGATCAAAATCCAAAATGCGGAGTACGCGTTTCAGCTTATATGCAAAGTCTTAAAGTCCGGGTTCCCGAATTTCATTTTCCAGCTTACCGATAGATGGCTGGGCAGAAGCAAGTGACTGCTGCGGCCAATCAGTGGCCACAAAGTAAAGCTTATATCACTTATGCTTAACTGTATAGTTAGATGTTTGTAACAGTCTCTGCCATGGCCCATGCAGACGTGTGTTTTTTTTTAACCCAAACCCAGTGACCATTGGAGGGTGTACAGCACTGCTTATCGTGCTCGGCAGGACTTGTTCGTCAGTGGATGAATGAGAGGACATGTTGTCTCATATGAAGTGTTGTCTAGTTGTGTAGCCATGGTGTTGAAGAGCGCAAGGAAGCATCAGAGGCCAATGCACGGTTGGGTGTGACAAAGGTCTGATCCATAAAAGAAGCCCCTGTAGCCTTTGTAAGATGTTGCAATCACCGAAAACGGCCATATACTTATAGATACAGGAGCGCAGACATGTGCACCACCTCAGCATGCAGACAGCCAAAATACCAAATGAGGGAGCCAAATACACCTGTGGAGGACACCGATGAGACAGCCACTCACACAACCTCCTAATATAGAGGGGGTGGCTGCCTAGTGTATACTCTCACACAGTAGTAAATACAGGGTGTCAGACCTTCTGGTACATGTAGTGCACCTTGCAGGCTAGCAACCTATTAGTGCGTCTATATATATCTATCTGGTGGGCTGCCCCGCACCCCAAGGATGAACCACATTGGTACTGGCACCCCAGAGTCCCCCAGTGTTTAAAAGCTGCACTGCATGTGAATAACTGAGGTATTAGATGATATTTTGGCCAAAACACTTGCGCTCACAAGCCATGACAAGGCTCCTCGCTTATTGTGAGTGCCTACACTCATATAAATAAAGTATCACTGAAAGGGAAATGTAAAAACAGATGGGAGATCACTGAAAACAGCCATATACTTACAGATACAGGAGGGCAGACGTGCGCCACCTCAGCATGAGCGGTATAATGCACCCATTGTTTTCAATGGAGTCTCTCAGGCAGGCACTCGATTGCGGTGCTTTCCAGCGGAGTCTGTTCTATTTTTCAGTGTTTAGCACACCTCATCAATGATGGGAAGTGCTAAAAGCTGGTATCGGACGCGGCATCCTTATTAGGTGCTCATCTTGACCTAAGGTTTTGGACAGTCTGGGGGGAAAAAAGAGAGAAGGTTTTCCAGTGTCCATGAAACTAAATAGATGCGTCTGTGATTTCTTTAGGCTGGTGGTAGTTGGAGGCACTTATTGTGCTGGTCATTCTACAGCTCACAGTAAATGCTGGTGAATAGAGATGAGCGAGTATACTTGCTAAAGGCAATTGCTCGAGCGAGCATTGCCCTTAGCGAGCACCTGCCCACTCGAGGCAAAAGGTTCGGGTGCCGGCGGCGGGCAGGGAGCTGCGGGGGAGAGCGGGGCGGAACGGAGGGTAGATTTCTCCCTCTTCCCCCCCCCCCCCCGCTCCCTCCTGCTGACTGCCGCTATTCACCGCTCCCCCGCGCCGGCACCCGAACCTTTCGTCTCGAGCGGGCAGGTGCTCGCTAAGGGCAATGCTCGCTCAAGCAATTGCCTTTAGCGAGTATACTCGCTCATCTCTGCTGGTGAAGAGTTGATAGGAGGATATTGAGCTATAGACATATACACTATTTGGACAAAAGTATTTGGACACTGCAGAAAATCAGCAAATACTGAGTTAGCTGAACGGCATGCTGGGAAGGGCATGGGTAAAATAAAAAGCTGCTCATTTTGTAATAACCATTCATCCGATCGAGCGCCTATGGGACGGACTGGAGCAATGGCTACAACACCGCCACCCACGCCCATCTTCACAACAATCTCTTCTCACAGCCTGGCATGAGGAATGGCGAGCTATTCCTGCCCAGACTTAGAGAACTTGTGGGAAGTATGCCCGACGTATCGCCGCTGCAATACAAGGAGGGCCGACACCTTACTAAATAGAATAACAAAGCACTGGTTCTGAAAAACATGCAGCATCCCGATACTTTTGTCCATATAGTGCAAAAACGAGAATCTTTATCATTTGTTTTGCTTTTCCAATTGCTCCGTAGAAATATTCGCCATCCTTGATTCTCGAATCCGTCATACAAAAGAAGAACAATCCGTCTGCAGCTCGTCAGGCCTGGACCCTGTGGAAGCAAGAATTCTAACTATTATATTCTCAACATGAAGAAGATGAATGGTTGTTTCTGCGACTGACCGCGGCTGCTCCAGCTTCCTCTGCCTGTTACAATCGGACACATCATATCTCCTTCTTCCTTAAGTTCATTATATTCCCGGATGAGCTGCTCGTTAAATGTAATAAAGTTTGTGAGAAGATAATAATCCTGCATTAATCCAACCTACATTTATCCTAATGAAGATAAGGAGATTTAGAGAGCGACATTACATCGGAAATTAGGAGAAGACGATGATGGAGAGAAGCTCTGATCATTAGTGCAGGAACTACCAAAATAGAAGTCCTCGTGTGGCCGATTCAGCGCTTCAAATTCTCTTTAGGGCTCTTTCCCACGAGCGTATATCGGCCAGCGTTTTCACAGCCAGCCGATATACGCTACCATCCGGGGCGTAGAAGTTCATGAACGGGCGCACAAATCTAACGTTTGTGCTCCTATTCACACGGTATGGCTTCCGACGCATATGCGCCAAGGTCACCATGTCGTCGCCCCTTTCCCCTCCCTCCCATCACAGGCTCACCTCTGCTCTCCTCCCCGCTCGTTCTTTGCAATGGGAGGGGGTGGGGGCGGAGCTAAGCGCTGGCCCATCCCGCCTCCTCCCATTGATGGCTATGGACAAGGGGAGAGGGTGGGAACTTAGCTCCACCCACACCTGCCCCATGTCTGCAGCCAGCAATGGGAGGGGATGGGCCGGTGTTTAGCTCCGCCCCCTACCACAACCCCACCCATTGCAAAGAACAAGCGGGGAGGAGAGCAGAGGTGAACCTGCACAGGGGGAGGAGAGCAGAGGTGAACCTGCACAGGGGGAGGAGAGCAGAGGGAGGGAGTTTAGCAGCCACGCTGCTAAACTCCCTCCCACCTCCAGCCGCTGCCATGGCCTCCCATAGAAGCCCATGCAGCGGCCGACGTATTGCAGCCCAAAAGATAGTTCCAGGACTACCTTTTGGGCCCGACGTAAAAACACCCGGCGCTATATTGGCGTTGCCGGGCACTTTTATGTCTCAGGATTACGGCCATGTGATCTGATGCATTAGAATCCAATGCATCAGATCACAGCGCATATCAGCTGGACGTGAAAACGGCGTTTGATATATGCTCGTGGGAAAGAGCGGTTAGTATTATTTTTTCGGCTGTGTGAAAAAGTCACCATTATTCCAGATGGTTTTATTTAACAATCCACACACAACGTATTTCGGGGGTTTCCGGGACATTAAACAAAAATACTACAGGCTTAAATTAGTGAAGTAAATAAACCCTGAACGCTCCCCTGTCCCGGTGGCTGTTCATCAAGCGCTGTAGCCCCAGTATCTGCCGCGGTCATGTGCAATTCGTTGTGCGCATAACCACTAAGCAGGCATTTAATAATGGATGCCGAAGCCTGTGATTGGTCGATTTATCACGTGCACAATAAACGGAATGTGACGCTTCTTTCAAGAGGCAGGTATCGGGGTTGTAGCGCTGGACGACGCACTGCCGGAAAAAGTATTCATTTTTTTCTTTACTTTACAGTAGGGTATGCCACTTTAATCAAAAATGATTTATAGAGGAAATGCCCAATTTTTAAAAACTTTCTAGGGAGCGTGAATTAGGTGACCTACCATAGAGTGAGGACCCAGGTGTGTTGCTAAGGTCATGTAAAATCAGGGGTACAAGCCTCAAGGCAGATGTTGTGCCCCCTCTCAAGAACAAATAATATACAGTTATCATATAGCATTGGTGACACTATACCAGAAGCAAATATTACCACCATATATTAACCCCTTCCCAAAACACATACAGCCATCTACGTCCTAACTATACATCTGCACATATACATCCATCCACAGCATATGGAGCGGGCTCAGGACCTAAACCAGCCCCATACACAGCGGGTAATGGCTGTCTCTAACACGCAACACCTACTTGCAACAGCCATAATCAGATATGACTCTGATCTTGGCCGTTAACACTTTTGATGCCACTGTCCGTTTTGACAGCGCCATTTAAATGTCTCGAACAGCCCTGCCCAAATAAGATCAGGAGGGTGCCATCCGGGTGTCATAGCAGCCTTCTGAAGACCCCAAGGGCTGCCATTTATTTCTAACTATTAAGATGCGCCTGTAACACGTTTAATAGGAAACCTGTTAAAGCACAGTATTACATTATACTGTATAAGTTACCAAATGATTGTAAATTCAAGTCCTCCACGGGGACTAATAAAAAAAGGTGCAAAAATAAGTAAAATATTTTTTTATTATTATAAAAATAACTAAAAGTTTATAAAAAGACCTTTTCCCAGTTGTTGCATCAAAAAAAAAAAATCTAAGAAAAATGTAAAAATTGGTATCCCTGCATTCATTAAAGTTTACATCACCCCCCTTTTGCCATATCTATAATAAAAAAATCTAAATCATGAAAAAAAAATACATATTTGTTATTGCCACATCCGTAAAATTCTGATCTATCAAAGTAGCACATTATTTATCCCGCACGGTGAACCTGGTCTAAAAAAAAAGAAAACTAACGCCAGCAATGAACTTCTTTAGTCACCCTGTCTCCCAGAAAAAATCCAATAAAAAGCGATCAAAAAGTCGTATGTATTCTGAATTGGTATTACCGTAAACTACAGGACATCCCGCAAAAACGGAGGCCTCGCTCAACTACATTGACGGAAAGATAAAAAAGTTTTTGCTCGCAGAAGATGGCGGCCGAAAATTATTAAAAAAAAAAATTAAAGGTCTTTGAAAAAATAAAATAAAATAGTACAGTAAGAAAAAACTATACAAGTTTGGTATCGTAGCAATCATACTGACCCATAGAATAAAGTTATCATGTCGTTTTTGTTTCAGTTTGTGCGCCGTTGAAGCAAGGCACACTGAAAGATGGCAGAATGTTGTTTTTTTTCATACTACTACACTTTTTAAAAAGTTTTTCAATACATTATATGTAGAGATGAGCGAACGTACTCGTCCGAGCTTGATACTCGTTCGAGTATTAGCGTGTTCGAGATGCTCGTTACTCGTAACGAGTACCACGCGATGTTTGGGTTACTTTCACTTTCCTCTCTGAGACGTTAGCGCGCTTTTCTGGCCAATTGAAAGACAGGGAAGGCATTACAACTTCCTCCTGCGACGTTCAAGCCCTATACCACCCCCCTGCAGTGAGTGGCTGGGGAGATCAGGTGTCACCTGAGTATAAAAATCGGCCCCTCCCGCGGCTCGCCTCAGATGCGTTGTGAGATAGCTGAGGGACAGTGGTATTGTGTTGGAGCTGCTGTAAGGAGAGTGTTAGGAGTTAGTGTAGGCATCAAGAACCCCAACGGGGTGGTGGTTAGGCAGGGAGAGTGTTAGGAGTTAGTGTAGGCTTCAAGAACCCCAACGGTCCTTCTTAGGGCCACATCTAACCGTGTGCAGTAGTGTGGAGGCTGCTTTTAGCAGTGTTGCACATATTTTTTTTTTTGGTATATCGGCCGTGCAGAGCATTGCGCCCTGCAGTAATACTCCAGGGACAGAATTGTGTAGGCAGGGCCAGAAGACATATATTATAGATTGAATATACGCAGTGGTCCTTTAGAAAAAAATATTTGAAAAAAATCTATTTGGCCTGCCTGTCACTCTGCTCAGTGTTCTGGGTCTGTGTCTGCTGGGGGTAGTAGTTCTCCAAATAAATACGCAGCCAGCTAAGTGTTACAGCAGGCGTGCGCCAAATTATTTCCTGGGGTTCCATAAACGAAGTCAGCCTCCAACCACAGGCCAATAAGCGGCACATTTAATTACAGCGTTCTGTTTCTGCACTACTGCTAATACACCATGCTGAGGGGTAGGGGTAGGCCTATAGGACGTGGACGCGGGCGAGGACGCGGAGGCCCAAGTCAGGGTGTGGGCACAGGCCGAGCCAGTGCGGTGGCCAGGGGTAGAGGCAGGGCCAGACCGAATAATCCACCAACTGGTTCCCAAAGCGCCCCCTCGCGCCATGCCACCCTGCAGAGGTCAAGGTGCTCTACGGTGTGGCAGTTTTTCACAGAGACGCCTGACGACCGACGAACAGTGGTGTGCAACCTTTGTCGCGCCAAGATCAGCTGGGGAGGCACCACCACCAGCATGCGCAGGCATATGATGGCCAAGCACCCCACAAGGTGGGACGATGCCCGTTCACCGCCTCCGGTTTGCACCAGTGCCTCTCCCCCTGTGCCCCAACCTGCCACTGAGATCCAACCCCCCTCTGAGGACACAGGCAGTACCGTCTCCTGGCCTGCACCCACACCCTCACCTTCGCTGTCCTCGGCCCCATCCAGCAATGTCTCTCAGCGTAGCGTCCAGACGTCGCTAGCGCCACAGTTTGAGCGCAAGCGCAAGTACGCCGCCACGCACCCGCACGCTCAAGCGTTAAACATGCACATTGCAAAATTGATCAGCCTAGAGATGCTGCCGTATAGGCTTGTGGAAACGGAGGCTTTCAAAAGCATGATGGCGGCGGCCCCGCACTACTCGGTTCCCAGTCGCCACTACTTTTCCCGATGTGCCGTCCCAGGCCTGTACGACCACGTCTCCCGCAACATTGTACGCGCCCTCACCAATGCGGTTACTGCCAAGGTCCACTTAACAAGGGACATGTGGACAAGCACAGGCGGGCAGGGTCACTATATCTCCCTGACGGCACATTGGGTGAATTTAGTGGAGGCTGGGACAGAGTCAGAGCCTGGGACCGCTCACGTCCTACCCACCCCCCGAATTGCGTGCCCCAGCTCAGTGGTGGTATCTGCGGGGGTGTATGCTTCCTCCACTAAACCACCCTCCTCCTCCTCCTCCTACGCAACCTCTGTCTCGCAATCAAGATGTGTCAGCAGCAGCAGCACGTCGCCAGCAGTCGGTGTCACGCGGCGTGGCAGCACAGCGGTGGGCAAGTGTCAGCAGGCCGTGCTGAAACTACTCAGCTTAGGAGAGAAGAGCCACGCGGCCCACGAACTGCTGAAGGGTCTGACAGAGCAGACCGACCGCTGGCTTGCGCCGCTGAGCCTCCAACCGGGCATAGTCGTGTGTGACAATGGCCGTAACCTGGTGGCGGCTCTGCAGCTCGGCAGCCTCACGCACGTGCCATGCCTGGCCCATGTCTTTAATTTGGTGGATCAGCGCTTTCTGAAAAGCTACCCCCACTTGTCATACCTGCTCGGAAAGGTGCGCCAGCTCTGCGCACATTTCCGCAAATCCCACACGCACGCTGCCACCCTGCGGACCCTGCAACATCGGTTTAATCTGCCAGTGCACCGACTGCTGTGCGACGTGCCCACACAGTGGAAATCTACGCTCCACATGTTGGCCAGGCTCTATGAGCAGCGTAGAGCTATAGTGGAATACCAACTCCAACTTCCGCGGCGCAGTGGGAGTCAGCCTCCTCAATTATTTACAGAAGAGTGGGCCTGGTTGGCAGCCATCTGCCAGGTCCTTGGAAAATTTGAGGAGTCTACCCAGATGGTGAGCGGGGATGCTGCAATCATTAGCGTCACCATTCCTCTGCTATGCCTCTTGAGAAGTTCCCTGCAAAGCATAAAGGCAGACGCTTTGGAATCAGAAACGGAGGCGGGGGAAGACAGTATGTCGCTGGATAGTCAGAGCAACCTCATGTCTATATCTCAGCGCGTTGAGGAGGAGGGGGAGGAGCATGAGGAGGAGGGGGAAGAGACAGCTTGGCCCACTGCTGAGGGGACAGATGCTGCTTGTCTGTCATCCTTTCAGCGTGTATGGCCAGAGGAGGAGGAGGAGCATGAGGAGGAGGGGGAAGAGACAGCTTGGCCCACTGCTGAGGGTACAGATGCAGCTTGCCTGTCATCCTTTCAGCGTGTATGGCCAGAGGAGGAGGAGGAGGAGGAGGAGGAGGATGATCCTGAAAGTGATCTTCCGAGTGAGGACAGCCATGTGTTGCGTACAGGTACCCTGGCACACATGGCTGACTTCATGTTAGGATGCCTTTCTCGTGACCCTCGCGTTACACGCATTCTGGCCACTACGGATTACTGGGTGTACACACTGCTCGATCCACGGTATAAGGAGAGCCTTTCCACTCTCATTCCCGAAGAGGAAAGGGGTTCGAGAATGATGCTATACCACAGGGCGCTGGTGGACAAACTGATGGTAAACTTCCCATCCGACAGCGCTAGTGGCCGAAGGCGCATTTCCGCGGCCCAGGTAGCAAGGGAGGCGCAGAGATCAGGCAGCATGTACAGTGCAGGCAGGGGAACACTCTCTAAGGCCTTTGACAGCTTTATGGCTCCCCAGCAAGACTGTGTCACCGGTCCCCAGTCACTGTAAAAGGATGGTGAGGGAGTACGTAGCCGATCGCACGACCGTCCTCCGTGACGCCTCTGCCCCCTACAACTACTGGGTTTTGAAGCTGGACACGTGTCCTGAACTCGCGCTGTATGCCCTGGAGGTGCTTGCTTGTCCTGCGGCTAGCGTCTTGTCAGAGAGTGTGTTTAGTGTGGCTGGGGGAATCATCACAGATAAGCGTACCCACCTGTCAACCGACAGTGCCGACAGGCTTACACTCATCAAGATGAACAAAGCCTGGATTTCCCCACACTTCTCTTCTCCACCAGCGGACAGCAGCGATACCTAAGCAATACGTAGGCTGCACCGGCGGATGGAAACATCGTTCTCTATCACCATCCAAAACGTGGACCTTTTAGCTTCATCAATCTGTGTATAATATTCCTCCTCCTCCTCCTGCTCCTCCTGAAACCTCACGGAATCACGCCGAACGGGCAATTTTTCTTAGGCCCACAAGGCTCAGTCATATAATTTTTCTAAACTATTTTTATACGTTTCAATGCTCATTAAAGCGTTGAAACTTTCACCTCAACCAATTTTTATTTTAACTGGGCTGCCTCCAGGCCTAGTTACCACTTAAGCCACATTAACCAAAGCGATTAATGGGTTTCACCTGCCCTCTTGGTTGGGCATGGGCAATTTTTCTCAGGTACATTAGTACTGTTGGTACACCAATTTTTGTGGGCCCTCGCCTACAGTGTAATCCAATAAATTTTTGGCCCACCTGCATTACAGCTGACATAACATCAGCTGTGATGGGCAATGCAATGGGATATATTTATGTACCGCCGGTGGGTTCCAGGGAGCCACCCATGCTGTGGGTCCACAGGGAGTTGTAACTACATGTGTCCACTTCTAAAGAACCCCAGTCTGACTGGGGCATGCAGTGTGGGCCGAAGCCCACCTGCATTAAACATGACATTACTACCTCAGCTGTGTTGGGCAATGCAATGGGATATATTTATGTACCGCCGGTGGCTTCCTGGCACCCACCCATGCTGTGGGTCCACAGGGAGTTGTAAATGCATCTGTTTCCACTTCTAAAGAACCCCAGTCTGACTGGGGCATGCAGTGTGGGCCGAAGCCCACCTGCATTAAACATGACATTACTACCTCAGCTGTGATGGGCAATGCAATGGGATATTGTTATGTACCGCCGGTGGGTTCCAGGGAGCCACCCATGCTGTGGGTCCACAGGGAGTTGTAAATGCATCTGTTTCCACTTCTAAAGAACCCCAGTCTGACTGGGGCATGCAGTGTGGGCCGAAGCCCACCTGCATTAAACATGACATTACTACCTCAGCTGTGATGGGCAATGCAATGGGATATTGTTATGTACCGCCGGTGGCTTCCTGGCACCCACCCATGCTGTGGGTCCACAGGGAGTTGTAAATGCATCTGTTTCCACTTCTAAAGAACCCCAGTCTGACTGGGGCATGCAGTGTGGGCCGAAGCCCACCTGCATTAAGCACGACATTACATCAGCTGTGATGGGCACTGCAATGGGATATATTTATGTACCGCCGGTGGGTTCCAGGGAGCCACCCATGCTGTGGGTGCACATGGAATTCCCATTGCGGAGTTGTACCTGCCTGTGACTATATATAAAAAAATGCGGTCTGACTGGGGCATGCAGACACCTTGACAGAATGAATAGTGTGTGGCACATAGGTTCCCCATTGCTATGCCCACGTGTGCAGCTCCAGATGGAGGTGGCACAGGATTGGATTTCTCATTGCTTCTGTACAGCATTGTGGGCTATCGCCCCGCCCCTTTTAAAGAGGGTCGCTGCCTAGCCTTGCCAACCCTCTGCAGTGTACGCCTGCTTTTCCTGTGGCAGACGCACTTATAAATAGACATGAGGGTGGCGTGGCATGAGGGCAGCTGAAGGCTGGGCAGGGACAGTTTGGTGTGCGCTGTGGACACTGGGTCGTGGGGGGGGGGGGGTTTGGCAGCATGTAACCCAGGAGAAGTGGCAGCGGAGTGTCATGCAGGCAGTGATTGTGCTTTGTTGGAGGTAGTGTGGTGCTTAGCTAAGGTATGCATTGCTAATGAGGGCTTTTCAGATGTAAAAGTTGTTGGGAGGGGGGGCCCACTCTTGCTGCTATTGTGGCTTAATAGTGGGACCTGGGAACTTGAGATGCAGCCCAACATGTAGCCCCTCGCCTGCCCTATCCGTTTCTGTGTCGTTCCCATCACTTTCTTGAATTGCCCCGATTTTCACAAATGAAAACCTTAGCGAGCATCGGCGATATACAAAAGTGCTCGAGTCGCCCATTGACTTCAATGGGGTTCGTTACTCGAAACGAACCCTCGAGCATCGCGAAAAATTCGTCTCGAGTAACGAGCACCCGAGCATTTTGGTGCTCGCTCATCTCTAATTATATGGTACTTTAAATAGCACCATTGAAAAATACAACTCGTCCCGCAAAAAACAAGCCCTCATACAGCGACGTCAATGGATAAATAAAGGAGTTACGATTTTTTACGAGGGGAGATAAAAACAAAAATGGAAAAAAGAAAAGGGTCCGCATCATTAAGGGGGTTAAAGGTCCCATTTAAAAAAAAAATTACATTATTAACCCTACATGGCTAATTCTGCTGCACAGGACAGAGGGTCAGATGATGAGCTGATGAATGGATGTCTTGGGCAGCGGACCCCCCTCCCTCCACTACTGATGACCTATGCATTAGATAGATCATCAGATAACAAAAAGAGCAGACAATAGGGGCACTGTTACTATTAAGGAGACACTATTACTGTACTAAGGATACTTGCAGATGCTAATCTTTTGTAAAGGGCACTATGGTGAGCATTAATACTATGTCGGGGTATAAAGAGGGTATTATTACTATGTGAGTGCACAGGGGGCAATGTTACAATTAACTGTGGCACAATATGGGCATCTGTTGGCACTATTAATTTCAGGGGTGCTGTCTATATGGCTCTATTTGGAGGGGAAACTTTATTAATGAAATTTCTGAAGTACAGTATTTGGGGCCGGGTACACACAACAGGTACCTTAATAGGGGCATCAGGGGGTCGACCGGTACCTAATTGGGGAAGCAGACGGATGTAGTTTGTGTAGGTTCTGAAAACGTTAGTGGGGTGCTGGAAAAGCGAGGAGCCAAAGATATTTTTGTTGGAAACTTTGCAGGAACAAGTCATGGTTGGAAAAAATCTTTATGGTGGTCTGGGCTGGATGGAAATAACCGGAAAAGTGGACAAGTCTAGAGAGGACATCGCCTGTGAGTCTCTAAATATAATTGTACTGTAATCACTTGTGTAGAACTGGTATCACCAGTAAATGATCTTTGTATGATGGTAATATTAGTCTTTGTAAGACTTATTGGAGAGGCACTACCCCGATTAAAACCAGAACATGGCGATCTCCTGGAGAACAAAGGATGGCAGCAGATTAAGCTGCAACTTCATGCATCCATGAGGACGCTTCTTTATTCCTCAGATATCATAGACAGAACACGACATTTCGACCCTTCACATGGGTCTTTGTCGAGCTGTTCTTAATTCATGAAACCTTGGATTTGATCCATCTATTTGGCATGCAGTAATCTACAAAAGAAAAAAGCCTCCCCATTGTTGGGTGTTGATGAGTGCTGCTAACTCTCTACTTTCTAACATCTCCTGGAGGAGGTGGTAACGAGAGAAGAAGCAAGGGATGCAACTGAAACATCTAGGGTCTCGGGCTCCAACGGATTTTCCAATATATAAGAAGCCTTTTTCCAACTTAGGAGCACCTCTAAAAGGCTTTTTAACCCAGAAATTGCTCAGAAAATAGCAAATAATAGGATATTGCTACAGAGTGCAGCAGTTTAGAAGAGATTTTTAACCTGTTTAACATCATCTCAGCAAAATATTTGAACTGTTACGTGAGGGAGAACAGGTATTGCTCTAGCCTTAGGATTCTTTCCCATGAGCGTATATCAGCCCGCTGTTTTCACAGTCGGCTGATATACACCGTGATCTGATGCATTCAATTCCAATGCAATCACATGGCCGTATCAATCCCAATTCCAATCACATGGCCGTATTCTCGTGACATAAAAGCGCCCGGCCAGCCAATATAGCACCAGGCGTTTTTACGTCAGGCCCAAAAGATAGTCCCTGAACTATCTTTTGGGCCAGAATACGGGGGCCGTTGCATGGCAGCGGCAGGAGGTGGAAGGGAGTTAGCAGCGTGGCTGCTAAACTTCTTCCCTCTGTCCCCCCCCCCCCCCCCGTGCAGGCTCACCTCTGCTTTCCTCCACGCTCATTCTTTGCAATGAGATGCAGGGGCGGAGCTAAGCTCCCACCCCTTGTCCATAGCCATCAATAGGAGGCGGGATGGCCCAGCGCTTAGCTCCGCCCCCACCCATTGCGAACAACGAGCGGGGAGGAGAGCAGAGGTGAGCCTGCGATGGGGAGGGAGGGAAAAGGGGCGACGGCATGCTAGTCTTGGCGTATATGCGCCGGGACCCATGGCGTCTGAATGGGCGCACAAACATTTGATTTGTGCGCCCATTCACCAGTTTTACCTCTCCCAACATAGCGTATATCGGCCGGCCATGAAAACGGTGGCCAATATACACTTGTGGGAAAGAAGCCTAAGCTGTCTGTCTTACCAATACAAAGTGGAATAGCATGAAGGATCTGTGATTGTGATTCCTGCACTTTATCCTCCCAGTGACTGTAGAATCCCCATAATGAGCAGCTCGTTAGTGAGAACCTTTGGTTCCCAAAGACTAAATGTTGCTTTGGGGAGTTCTATATTCATACTCGTCTCCAACTATATAAGTAGAGAGAGGAGTTCTAAAAAGGAGCCTGAGTCCGTGTTCAGCAACAAGGGTAATTATCCCATAATGCATGATTGTTACTCTTTAGAACTCCTAGAGGCTAATATTCCCCTGTAATACGATTATGAAGGCCGTGTCATGTGGTAAAGGTAGTGTGACTGTTTAGCTCTGGAGCCGTGGCCCCACCATCACAGGCTCTTCATAGATCCAACTCGGTGGATGATCCGCAGCGATGGAATGACCTCACCCATTGACAGATAGCAGTGGGGACCATTCATTGACAGATTTGCAGCAGCAGGAGCCACGTCTATGAAGAGCCCATATGGGAGAATGAGGAGGAGTATGAAGAAAACAAAACCAGAAGTAGGGTCGGCCGAGCACGGATGCAGAGCTATGTACCACCTCCACTGCCTTTACGGTTTGCTTTGCTCCCGCATTATGAAATTTGTATTTTTTTTAAACTTTTACTTTTTTTTTTACGCTGCCCACATCGCGGGCAAAAGTCGCACGAACAGGAAAAAGCTGTGATTGAGTTGTAGCTAAAATGAGCATTTTCTCGTCCATTCACACAAGCAGGTGTGGCACAAATATGCCGCATGCCAGAATTCCTTTGCATGGCATCAATCCTCACAATTACTTCTAATGCCTAAATAGAGGCACCGGTCATGTTTCTGCAGCTGTCGTGGCTTTGCGGCTTAAGTTCATTGGCTAATGTATTTTTATAGGTGTATCATCCTTTTATGTGTACTGCATGGTGAGTGTTTTGGTCATTAGTCAGTCCCTCAGTGATGTCTGTCTGTCCAGTCCGCAGCTCTCTGTTCAGTTAGTGTTTCCGTCACCATGTCCAGTCTGAATTCGGTTTAGGTTTCCTTCTTTGTGTATACCCAGCCTGTTTTGGGCACGTTCCTGAGGGTCCGGTACTTATTTGCCCAAACGAACATAACACAATGATTTGTTACACAAGTAGATTCCTTACAGATTCAACGTGCAAATAAAGTCAGAAAATAGGGAAATGTATCCGTTTTTGATATTTTATTGAGAAATATGCAAACTGACAACAGAACATTTGTACATTAGATAGAAATACTGTACACCATAAAAACGCTAGTGTGCTTTCTGAAAGAAGTACACCTTTAATAAAAACAGTTAAGACTAATAGTATTGTCGGTACTTAATCCTACTAAGTAATCCTAGCCCTAGTGCGGTAGAGAAATACATGAGCAAGTACTGAGGCAAATATTACTAAGTAACGTAATGGGCCCAATAACATAGGGATCGGATTAAATCCCACCTCCACCCTGAACCTGAAAGTAGTCTGAGGATGCAGAATCGGCACGGCCACCAACCCACGGACATCTTCTTGGGATGGCTTGTATCTAGGTTCTGCTTTGGTGGCCCTGTAGAACAGACATGGGGCGAAAAAGATGTTCACCAATGATTGTGGTTGAGGGGAAAGGTCTGTAATTTGGTGCTACTTGCTAAACATGTGCCTGTCCTGCACAGGGGAGATGGAGCAGCCAAGAGCCCAGTTATAGAGCCCTTTAAACCTAAATGTTCAGGCTTGGATGGGGTTGGTCTTTAAGTTGGCACAAGTTGTCTATGGCACCATTTAATAAACAGCGTTATCCTATATAAACTTACTTGTAAAAGTAAAACATGCTTATATTAGTTACAATGATAACCTGCAAAATGTTCCAATTGTGCTTTACAGTCAATCCAATATGGACGTGAAATACCCGCAGTTCTGGTCATGGAATGTAATTGTCTTCTTATCATACAACTCATTTTGGCACAACATGTTTTACAGCTTAAAGGGGTTTTCTGTGATTTCAGTACTGATGGTTCATGTTAAACGTAGGAAATCAAAATCAGATTGCCGCCATCACCACCCATCTCAGCTGATTAAAGGGGCTGCATTGCTTGGACAAATGCTGCAGCCTCTATCATTTATCAGGCAAACCTCCATAGATTTTCTAGTGGCTGCGCCTGGTACTGCAGCTCACCGAAGCTCCGACCCATTCAAAGAAATGGGAGTAAGCTGCAGTACCAGGCGTGGCCTCTATGAAATGTGCAGAGCTGTGCCTGGTAAACAATGACAAGCACCGTAGCCCAGTCAGTTGGGTCATCAGGAAGTAAACCCCATTGATCTGGTATTGAGGGACTAGCATAAAGGTAGGCTATCAATATTAAAGTCCCAGAAAACCAATTGAACTACAGCAGCTACTACTGTATGTATGTTGTATATTCATTTGAATCACTTCAATCCACAGTTTAAAAAAAAAAAAAAAACAATTAAAAACTAGGATACGGAATTACAATGAATGAAAACGAATAGTATACTGTACATCCGATGACAACAACCCAACGATTACATAGAGCACATGAAGGAAACGTTAACTATGATTGTAAGAACAGCATTAGCGAGACACAGGAGCATTTTATAATGAATTCAGTTGACAGATTTCTAAGTCCGGCCTAATAGGCAGTCTGGAAACGGCCTAATAGGCAGCCTGGAAACGGCCTAATAGGCAGCCTGGAAACGGCCTAATAGGCAGCCTGGAAACGGCCTAATAGGCAGCCTGGAAACGGCCTAATAGGCAGCCTGGAAACGGCCTAATAGGCAGCCTGGAAACGGCCTAATAGGCAGCCTGGAAACGGCCTAATAGGCAGCCTGGAAACGGTCTAATAGGCAGTCTGGAAACGGTCTAATAGGCAGTCTGGAAACGGTCTAATAGGCAGTCTGGAAACGGTCTAATAGGCAGTCTGGAAACGGTCTAATAGGCAGTCTGGAAACGGTCTAATAGGCAGTCTGGAAACGGTCTAATAGGCAGTCTGGAAACGGTCTAATAGGCAGTCTGGAAACGGTCTAATAGGCAGTCTGGAAACGGTCTAATAGGCAGTCTGGAAACGGTCTAATAGGCAGTCTGGAAACGGTCTAATAGGCAGTCTGGAAACGGTCTAATAGGCAGTCTGGAAACGGCCTAATAGGCAGTCTGGAAACGGCCTAATAGGCAGTCTGGAAACGGCCTAATAGGCAGTCTGGAAACGGCCTAATAGGCAGTCTGGAAACGGCCTAATAGGCAGTCTGGAAACGGCCTAATAGGCAGTCTGGAAACGGCCTAATAGGCAGTCTGGAAACGGCCTAATAGGCAGTCTGGAAACGGCCTAATAGGCAGTCTAGAAACGGCCTAATAGGCAGTCTGGAAACGGTCTAATAGGCAGTCTGGAAACGGTCTAATAGGCAGTCTGGAAACGGTCTAATAGGCAGTCTGGAAACGGCCTAATAGGCAGTCTGGAAACGGTCTAATAGGCAGTCTGGAAACGGTCTAATAGGCAGTCTGGAAACGGTCTAATAGGCAGTCTGGAAACGGTCTAATAGGCAGTGGAAACGGGAACTTTATCGCAGTGGCTCTTTTCTGGAGGACTTTGGGGCATCTTTAGACACTTTCCCCTTCGTATCTACTGACTATTGGTTAGCTCGGTTTGTGCACACTTCAGTTCCCCTCCACTAAACCACATTTCTCTGTTGAGTGAGACACAGAAAAAGTCTCTAAAAACACATAAGTGTGGTGTAAGGCACAGGCCCCATTTTTTGCCACACATTGAGAATTTTGGCGCATCTAACGTAGTAAATGTTATGTTTTGCAAGACCTAACAAGAGAAACTTGATATTCAGTTGTGGGACGACCCCTACAATATAATTTAGGGCACATCGGCCACTTCTTATGCAGATGACATCTATTCCACACTTGTTTTTTAGGAAATCCTCGCCCTTTCTGCTTTATATATGGCCAACAACAAATACTAACAGTTCATTTCACAAAGACCTTATAGTCATATAAATTCTTAGTTCACAAATCTGTAGTAACACTTGTCTCCAACTTAGTTCGGGTCAACTTACCGACGCCATGTTTATTGTTAAGATCACTGCAGCTGAAAATCAGCTTCTCACATCTGAATGGGTGGTTTGTCTCGTGGCCTTCTGCAAGCCCCATTCAAAGAACTGAGACTGTTGGACAAAGTCTGCCATGTGTGAATACTCCATCCTTAGCTTTACAGTAAATGGATTCCGATCAATGTGTACAACTGGCAGGAATATTCCGGGGAATGTAAGAATACATAAGCTTATGTATAAAGCTTGTAATAGTGCAACCAAAAATGAAGTATTGTTCCCGACACAGAAGGGGGTTATTTACTGTAAGAGCAGGGAGACTGTAGAACACTCTGCCTGAGGATGTGGTGATGGCAAAATCCATAGAGGAGTTTAAGAGGGGACTAGATGTCTTTCTCGAGCGCTATGATATTACAGGATGTAGACATTAGGTGACCAGCGGGGTTGTAGTTCTGGGTCTTCCAGTAAGGTAGGAACTATCAAAGGTTGATCCAGGGATTATTCTGACGGCCATTAGGGAGTCGGGAAGGAATTTTCCCCCAAATGGGCTAATTGGCTTCTGCCTCTTGGGGTTTTTGCCTTCCTCTGGATCAACTAGAGGGTGGAAACAGGCTGAACTAGATGGACATTGTCTTCATTCAGCCTAACATACTATGTTACTATGATAGCACCACCACTTTCTTCCATTGAGTTCTAGTGAAGGCAGTTGATCTATACAATAACCCACTTGCTGCACCTCTGGGGTAGTTCATATCCAATAGAGGGTTTATATCTCCATAGATCATTAGTATTCAGGTGATTATTTGGTTGCCGAGTATTAAATGATTTTTACCATTCACCTACTATATGGAATAGCCGAAAATCGGCTTCAGCTACAAAACCCTGAAGGTTTCTACATTTATTAAATAGGTGTCAATTTCCGACACCGTACTACATTATGTCTAACAGGTCCTTTTTCCATTGTCTTGACCCAATATTTGAAGGGAAATCACAACTACAGTATTGCTTTGGGCCAGCAGGGTAAAAACATAGAACTTTTGGAGCAGTTAAGAGGCGTTGGTCTTGTAGAACGGATGAGGTCTTAGAAGGACTACGAAGTCACAGCAGTATAACCCCAATTACTGGGAGCTTTATGGGAACACTAACTTCACCTATACGAATATCCACAAATGTGGATGGGAAAGGACAAACTATTATGCTATGTAATTACTGAAAATATAGACTCGATTAGCTCCAATTTAAACTAAAGATTATTTGAAAGTTAAGGGAACTAGAAGATCCTAAAAATGGACGATCCAAAAAGATAGCCGAGCCAAATACTTCCCATGATCATGTAAAGAACATTACTGTGATAAATAAGTAACTCCATTTCTATTATTAGTGGATGGAAACACGCCAACTGCTTTTAGCCTATTTCGCGGAACTGAAGGATCGTCTATGGGTTGAGTAACAGGGAGTGGACAAAAATATGGAAACACCTTACGAAATGCATGCCTTGAGCTACCTGGGATTATGAATCCTATTTCACAATACTACCAGTAACTTTGAACTATATCAAACGAGCAGCTCAGTGCTAACTAATAGAGATGAGCGAGCACCCAAATGTTTGGGTCTGCGTTATTCGATTCGAGCTTTTCGTAAAATTCGAGAGCTCTACTACAATGACTACAATGGGAGACTCGAACATTTTTGTATGTGGGACGCTGGGTGCTAAGCTTTTTTTTTCTCTTGTCTAGGTCAGTCGGTCAGTCTCTCTCTGCCAAAAAATTTGCCATTGACGCGCGCTGCGGCGGGGAGGGGCCAAAACAGGCACGTCACAGCGGGAGGAGCCAAAACCTGCGGCGGGGGTCGAACATGGCTTGATGCTCATTCAAGTAACGAGCACCATCGAGTACGCTAATACTCGAACGAGCATCAAGCTCAGCAGAGTATGTTCGCTCAACTCTACTAACGAATAAAATCCCATGCAGATCCTGCCTAATGATCTGGGATCCATACATGTGCACTACAGCGGACTTAGTAGGCAATGATCTGTATAAGAGCGTCAATGCGTGGTAAGCGTCATTTGTCTTCGAGACGGCGTTCTGCGCAGTTGTGAGGGAATCGTGGCAGAGCTGATGGAATTCCAACGCAGTCAAATTGTTGGGGTTGCATGGTGGGCGCCTCTAACAAAGGTAGCGGAAGTTTTTGCAGTATCACTAGGCGCAGTATCCAAGATTATGACCGCATACAGCAAGACTGGAAAAACTACATCCGACCAGCGTGGACGGAAATGTGTGTTGAGTGACAGACAATCATTGCGTAGGGTTGTGATGAAAAAGAAGCAGACTAGAGCTTTGGTGTTTGGCGGTTCCATATTTTTGTCCACCCCCTGTGTAAGTCAACGATCACTTCCGTTTAAAGATTACATTTGACTGCAATTAGTCATAGGCTAATAACACATCCTATAATACTCACACCTCACAGCTTTGGCAGCACAGTCAGTCATTCATAGGTATTGCAGGTTTACAGTTTTGTTATTCGGAATCCAACCCCAATAGATTCTAGTGCTTCTACACCAGTGGTTCCCAAACTCCAGTCCTCACGAAACCCAGCAGGTCATGTCTTTAGGATATCCTATAGAATGAACCCCTGTGGCAATGTCTGAGGCGAAGATCATAATTACATCACCTGTGCAACACTGAGGAAATCCAGAAAACATGACCGGTTGGGGTCCCCGAGGACGGGAGGTGGGAAACACTGGACTATACCTTCCTGTAAGGGTGAAATGTGCCGTTTACAACCAGCGCTGTTCGTCTCCACAAGCTTCTCTTTTTCACGACATTGTGTAATTACAGAAAGCCGTGTAAAAGATGCTTGCTTCTCGATACGGTGCTGCTTTGCATTCCATGGCAAATGTGGGGAGAAGTAATTCTACTATTTCTTAAACTGCCCATGTAATAGACATTTTGGGCCATTTTCTCCCGACCGTCAGCACCATTTCCTGACGTGTGTGGACCAAAGAGTAAAAATCTTGATAAATTATCAATTACCTATTTTGTCCACGGTCAGTGCCAGAAACACAATGTAGGGAGCAGAAGAAGATGGCGCCACCTCCTCTGAAGTGGCCGGCGCTGGTAATTGCAGGTCCTGATAAAATCAGTGAAAGCTGTGCATGCAATTACCGCTGCTGCCCACTACGCAGGGGACGGAGCTAGCCGCTTCCACTCTTTGGATGACCTCTGTCAACGGCAAAACAAACAGCTGATCAGCTGGGGTCCTGAGCATACGGACCCCAATTGTTGACCAAGTATTGACGACCTATCCTAGAAATGGCCAGAAACCCCATTCTAACTCTCTGCTCTCTGGAGGATTTCTTCAAAATTAGTTGATTCAGAGTCGTGCAGACAGTCTTACTGGATGACTCAAGTCGTCTCCTGTTTACGCTTCTCACTTATTTCTACATGTAGTGTTCTTTTAAAACGTCCATTTTATTGCAAACCGTTCAGTGGATATCCCATGTCAGATTTAGGGGGTAAGTGCCAAAAGTCGTTACTGGCCAGCATTCATATAAAAGGGTCATCTATTCCCACTATTTATCTTCCTGCTCATATCCAATGCTACCCCCTTACCCAACACTAGGCCGGCTCCTGTGCCGCGGGCATCCCACAACCTACATCCTTGACAATGTCTGGATTCCTAAGAACAGTTAGAGGTTACATAAAAGCCCCAGACAGCGGTACGATTCATGGATCCAGAGGCTTTGCCCTAGAAGCACATACAAGACTCGCCTGTAACATGTCACACTATTCACAAACAAGATCTACCGCAGACAAGAACGGGCAACCGGAAACCCTTGACATGGAAAGGATGACTTGGCTCTTCAGCTGAAGCGCCTCTATACAAGCTACGCTCCAGTTGTCCTCCAGTGCAAATGGTGCTCCAACTTCCAACCGAAGAGCTTTAAATGTCCCTTAAAGGGTTGCTGGCTTTGTGCTTACAAACATGAATGCACAGGCTACAGCCTTGAGGTAACCCTGCGAAGACGGACGAAATCCGGAACGTTGCTTCTTGAGTTGTGGGGATCCGTCCATGGATTTTGAAGGCTGATAAAGGTATAAAGGCTGTAGTGACATAAAACGTTGTAGTTTATTTCCTGCACTAAGACATTGCAACATTGTTCCCGTCTTCACTGACAGCAGGAACCTATCCGGTGCCCCCGGACTGACTGCACATAGTCTTAAGGAAACGGCAGTCAGTGGGCGGCACGTAAAGGCGTTCTACGTCCCCTTCCACATGCCGGCGGTAGGACGGCTGCTCTTCTGTCCTCTTCAGATTCGCTTAAAAAAATAATTTCCCATTGAATGAAAATTTTTAGAAAAAGTTTCTTTGTGACAAGCGGTTTCCATGCCGACACTGTAAAATGGCAGTAGTATTGGAAAGACGGATAAATGTTTCCTTGGTTTCTTGTAAATAGTCTGTATGCATAGAAAATGATGAATAGCAAATGAGTAAAAAAAAAAAAAAAACCTACATACAAAAAAAAAAAAAAAAAAAGACTTCCTTCAGGACCGAGAGCTTTCTGTTCACCTTGGCGCCAAGATAGGACTGTTCCCCGGTCTAGGAAAATAATCCATTGTATGAAATCTAGGAGGTTGTTTAATACTTTGCATGTTACATCTGAGGAATGGAAGAGCTAAGGGCCAGCGTTCTGAGAGCCACATGTGTGTGTGGATGTATTGCTCTGATGGTACGGAGGGGCAGTCATCTCTTCTATGACTATGGCAGGTGTATAAGGTGGGGGCGCCTCATTCAAGCTGGAGACTTCATAGTTGTCCGTCATGTTCAGAAACTGGGAGTCTTGGTCATGTGGTTCTGGAGTCAGCTCACTGTATGGCGGAGGCTTTAGATCATCTGCTGTATATAGGGAACAAAAACAATGGGTAAAGGGCGTTCTACAAGAGTCACATGTATGAGGAGATCGCAGGGAGCTGTGCGGGTGGCATGGCAGCAGGGGGCCTTGTGAAAGACACCAGAGCTATCATGGCAGAATGCCCGCCCGGTCGCAGTATGATGTAATGCTATGGAATTACATCATACTGTAGGAGCGATCAAAGCATCACAATTTGTGGTCCCCTAGGGGGACTAAGAAAGAAAGTCAAGATAAGAACAATAAAGTTTTACTTATTAACAATAAAAGATCTCTTTGATTGCAGCTGTTGTGAGAGCAGGTGTCGGCAGCCGACACCCGCTGTGCATGGAGAGGGTTCATCCTCCCAAGCCAGCTCCATACACAGCATGTGCTGTGTGAAACGATGCCCCCCCCCCCCCCCGACCCAATCACCCCCTGGGTGATTCTACACACTTTTTTGGGTGCTCTCCTTAAGGAAAGTCGACACCTCTCTTGACCCACGATATATGATCGTAATGCTTTGTTTATCTGGCATGGTTAATATTGTCAGAAAAAAAAAACTCACACTGACAGAATTACGCTTTTTTTGGTCACCCAGTCTCCAAAAAAAAATGTAATAAGAGGCAACCAAAAAGTCGTACGTACTTCAAAATGGTACCAATAGAAACCACCGGACGTCTTGCAACAACGAAAGACGAAAAATTAAAAAAGCTATGGCTGTCACAGGATGGCGGCAGAATTTTTTTTCCGCCAAAGATATCTTATTTTTTAACCCCTTAGTGACAGAGCTTTTTTGCCTTCTTCCACTTTCGTTTTTTCCTCCTCCCTTTTAAAAAATTGTAACTCCTTTATTTATCCATCGACGTCGCTGTATGAGGGCTTGTTGTTTTTTGTGGGACGAGTTGTAGTTTTCAATGGTGCTATTTAATGTACCATATAATGTGCTAAAAAAACTTTTAAAAAATTCTAAGTGGAGAGAAATGAAAAAAACAAAACAAAAAAAAACACCACATTCCGCCGTCTTTCGTTGCGTCTTGTTTCTACGGCGCACAAACTGCAACAAAAATGAACTTTATTCTATGGGTCAGTGTGATTACTACGATACCAAGCTTGTATAGTTTTTTTTTGCTGTAGTACTTGTATTTTTTTTTTAAGCTATTTAATTTTTTAAAATTATTTTTTGTGTCCATTTTCTACGCACAATAACTTATTTATTTTCCGCTGACATAGTTTAGTGACGGCTCATTTTGTGCGGTACATCCTGTCGTTTCCATTGGTACCATTTTTGCAAGCAATTGACTTTTTGATCGCTTTTTATTACATTTTTTCTTAGAGATAGGGTGAGCAAAAAAGTGCATTTCATTTTTTGTTTTTTAATAATTAGCAAAACTATTTTTATACTTTCTTTTAGTCCTCCTAGAGAACTACAACCAGTGATGCATTGATCGCTCCTGCAGTATGACGTAATGCTATAGCATTACGTCATACTGCCATTTAACAGGCAGTCTATGAAGCCACCCCACGGGGATAGCTTGATAGACAGTCTCCCAAGGCAGCCCTGCCATGACACCTGTATGGCTCCCCCGATCTCACCGGGAAGAGGGGGGGTGTACGGGACCCCCGGCATTCAAGGGGTTAATAGCGGCCGATCGCAGCTATTGCCCGCGGGTGTCAGCTGTAATAAACAGCTGACGCCCGCACTGTATGGAGAGAGATAGGACGTAAAAACACTATTGGGCCGTCACTAAGGGGTAAAAGTAGAACAGGAAAAAAAAAAAAGGACTATAAAAGTTTGTATTGTAGTAATTGTACTGACCCTTAGAACTAAGTTATCAGGTCATTTTTACTGCAGTATGTGTGCCGTAAAAATAAGACACACAAAAAGATGGCGGAATTGTGTTTTGTTTTCTTTCCCATTTTAACCCACTTAAATTTTTTTAATGTTTTTCAGTCCATTATATGGTACATTAAATACTACCAATAAAAAAAACAGCTCGTTTCGTTAACATTCTCCCACCCACAGTTATGTCAAAGAATGAATAAAAACGTTAGAGCAGGAAGTGGGAGGAAAAAACAGAAAAGGTGGCAGTGTCCATAGGGCTTCCCCATAGTGGATGTGTGCCACCAGCCAATCACCACACAGGTTTTCGCATGCGTTGCTGCGCATTTGTATTGTGGTTATTGGCTGTGAGATTTCTAAAGATAACACTTGGTTTTTGACTTGTTTTTACCTTTAAAATCTACATGCCAGTAACTGTAATTTCCATGACAACACCGCACCCTACGTGGGCGCCCAGCCTTACGCTGGGCACTGCCGGTCGCATTTCTACTTCAGCAACGCAGTAGATTTGGATTACTTAAGCAAAATATAACTGATTTCTTAGTAATCTCTCATCATTAAGTAGCGGCATATTTTACCCCTTTACTGATAGCCAATACTCCTTCACTCACTAATGGGCTTTAGGCCCAATGTTCACGGAAGAAAGGAAATTGCAGAATCTGCGTGGGTCACCCGCGCGGACAAGTTGCAGTTTAAACATGGGTGTCCGCACTGGAATTAAAGCATGCGGATTTGTTTTGCAGACCTTTTGGTCTGGGAAACAGAACGCAGCATGCTCCTTTTCAGTGCGGATCCAGCACAGACAGCTTCCATTGAAGGTAATGGAAGCCATCCGATCCACGGCCTGTCCGCAATTGAATTGTAGATTCGGCAGGGCAGCAGGAGTTAAAAAAATAAAAAATATTGTACTGCGCATGTGCGGCGGTGTGCCCACACGCATCCACAGACCAGAAAAGAGAAGACCCGGACAGGATGCAGAAGACCTGGACAAGTAATGGAGTGTCCTCAGGCGCGGGCAGGGTCTGATTTCGCTGCAGGCTTCTGCATGTGGAATCTGATCCACCCGTGGACATGAGGCCTTAAATGTACACATACATCTTTTAAGTCAGTAGCTTGGCTGACTACTGACAGCCAGGCTCCTGCTCTAACTGCAAGGAGGGAAGAAACCTCAGATCCCGGCAATTCAACCCCTTACATGCCACAATCAATAGCAACATGTAAGCAGATGACAGGGGTAGGGGGATCCTTCTGTCACCCATCGGCACCCTACAGTAGGTACCAATGGGTTCCCATGGTCAACCAGAAGCCTGACAAAGCCTCTACGTCTGCCATATAACCCAGTCTATTAGGCTCCGCCTCCGAGTCACTAAAGGGTTAAGATCATATTTCTAGCCTCGGGATAGACTTGTTGAATGAGTTTAGAATAATGGTGAACGATACCTGCAGAGATGGCTTCATATGGAGGGGGCACTTCCAGCTGGCTGTAGGAAGGTGCAGGAGGGAGTGGTGCAGACGGTTCACCCAGCGAGCTGTCATCCTGCACACCGTACCAGTTAGCCCACACCGAAGGCTGGAGAAGAAGAAGAAGTATCGTAGGTGAATAGTGGAGCACATTACAAGCGCTGTTCCCAGTATGCCGCTACACTGCAGGGCTCCCATCAATACGCTTCCAACAAATGTGTCTAAACCTGCGCCATTATTAAGGCACGTGGAGTTTTAGACAAAAGTACAAATAGTTTGCGCCAAAAAGAAGAAACCGATCCAACAAGCGCACCAATTCTCCCCCCCCAAAGTGGGTGTGGCCAGCTTCCATCTTGGACACATTTATGAAGCATTAATACAAAAAGGTGCCAGAAGAACTGGGGCTAATAAAATTCAGTGGAAATAAAGAGGTACATTGCAAACTGACGCAATTTACGCATATGTGGTGCTGTTATGCAGAAATTGGCGCGATAGAAACTAGATGGATGGGGTAATTTTTTCACATTTTTGCTCCTTCAATTCAGTGCTCAGGGGTTGTCCAACATACTGTCGGTGACCACTAGACCCCAAAAAAACCCAAACAACTTTGCTCATAGCAGTCCACAAAATGTTGCGCCATTTCTCTTTGGGCCAGTCAATGTTTTTCTTTGCGTATTTCAACCTATGCAGGACATGTCTTTTTTCACTAGTGCCCAGCTTTACACTCCTGCTCAATTCACGCACTGAATGCGCACGCTTCAGCGGCCGTATGGCATCTAATGTCAGGCAGCTGCTGCCAAGGCAAATAGGTCCATGGGAGGCATCAGAAGAGGTCTAGGGGCACATGATGAGAACATTGTTCTTCCTCTTTACAAGTCACTGGTCAGACCACACATGGAGTATTGTGGACAGTTTTGGCCACTGCTACTCATGAAGGACATATCAGAGGTTGAGTTGGTACAAAGATGGGCAACTAAAGTAATAAATGGAATGGGTGGACTACAACACCCAGAGAGATTATCAAAATTGGGGTTATTTAGTTTAGAAACAAATACGGCTGAGGGGCGACCTAATAACTATGTATAATATATCAGGGGACAATACAGAGATCTCTCCCATCATCTGCTATACCCAGGACTGTAACAAGGGGGCGCTCTAATAACTATATATAGATATTTCACGGGTTAGTACAGAGATCTCTCCCATCATCTGTCATACCCAGGACTGTAACAAGAGGGCACACTAATAACTATAATATATATATACTATATCAGGGGACAGTACAGAGATCTCTCTCATCATCTACCGTATTTATACCCAGGACTGGAACAAGGGGGCACTCTAATAACTATGCATTGATATATCAGAGGACAATAGAGAGATCTCTCCCATCATCTATTATACCCAGTACTGTAACAAGGAGGCGCTCTAATAACTATATATAGATATATCAGAGGACAATAGAGAAATCTCTCCCATCATCTGTTATACCCAGGACTGTAACAAGGAGGCGCTCTAATTACTATATATAAATATATCAGAGGACAATACAGAGATCTCTCCCATCATCTAGTTACACCCAGGACTGTAACAAGGGGGCGCTCTAATGACTATATATAGATATTTCATGGGTTAGTACAGAGATCTCTCCTATCATCTGTCATACCCAGGACTGTAACAAGGCGGCGCTCTGATAGCTATGTATAGATATATCAGGGGTCAGTACAGAGATCTCTCCCATCATCTATTATACCCAGGACTGTAACAAGGGGGCGTGCTAATAACTATAATATATCTATATCAGGGGACAGTACAGAGATCTCTCTCATCATCTACCGTATTTATACCCAGGACTGTAACAAGGGGGCGCTCTAATAACTATGTATTGATATATCAGTGGACAATACAGAGATCTCTCCCATCATCCATTATACCCAGGACTGTAACAAGAGGGCGCTCTAATAACTATATATAGATATATCAGGGGTCGGTACAGAGATCTCTCCCCTCTATTTATACAGAGGACTGTAACAAGGGGGCGCTCTCTGCTTTTAGAGGAAAGAAGGTTTCTACGCAACATAGAAGGAAGTTCTTTACTGTAAGAGCAGTGAGACTATGGAACTCTCTGCCTGAGGACGTGGTAAAGGCAAATGTGATAGGAGTACGGCCTCCTGCAGATGGGTAGAAATTCCGCGGCGGGATTTCCTGCAGAATTTCCGCCTGTGCCCGCTACCATAGGATTGCATTAGATAATGCAATCCAATGAAGACAGCCGTGATTTGTCTGCATGAAAACACGCGTGGCATGTCCTATTTCTGTGCGGGTCTTGCGGCTCCGCTCTGTGCAAATGTGCTGGCTAGGCTGCAGCCGGCATATAGCAGGGAGGGGAGACGCCGGAAGTGGGTGAGCCGCAGTGGTCACTGCAGGGGCATGGGTCAGATCCCGTTACGAGAATTCTCTCAGGGGGATCCGACCCGGTCGTCTGCAGGAGGCCTACAAGAAGTTCTGGACGCCTTTCATGAACATTACAATATTACATGTTATATTACTGATTACTCGGAAGGGCCGGTGATTATTCCAATTGCCAGATTGGGAAAGATCCCCCCCCCCCCAAAAAAAGATGAGGAAATGTGGTTTCTACCTCACTGGGGTCTTTGTCTTCCTCTGGATCAACATGAGGTAGTAGGCTGAACTAAATGGACAACGGTCTTTTTTCATCCTCACATACTATGTTACTCTGTAGTCGATTAGGCAGTATGGAAGGAAAAAGAACAATGGCTTTTTGTCTCATCTCGGCATTTTAGGATTGACTTCTATAGACTTCTATGCGTCCATGTGTAGGTATTCAGCTGCTGAGAAGGAACGATCATTTCAGTGATCGGCGGGGGTCTCGCCCCCAGAACCCCACTGATCAAAACTTTTGACATGTTAAAATTGTATTTAAAAAAGTGTAGTTACTCCTTAAATCTGTATTTTATAGCTATTTATTTCTTTTCTTGAAAACCTCCCTGGGCCAGCCGGATTGGAGACGTTCCCTTTCTGTATTGTCTGTTTAAACAGTAAAGCAGGATATGAGTCAATTAACAGAGATATGTAACCAACTATTACAGACTCCAGGAAGGGATGGGGTCCTTCCTCCAGAGAGCAGAGAGGGACAGGGCTGATGCCTAGAGACCCATTTGTATACATAGTGTCCTACCTTATCTGAGCTGTCCGTATTACAACTAAGATGGCATTAAAGTGCTTCGTGGAGTTTTTGTATAAATGTGTTCCCCATGTGTAAAAATAATAACAGAGCCAATACTCACCTCTCCCAGTTTCCCCGCGCTGCCGGTCTATTATATATAACAGCTGAGCACTCCGAACAGAGAACAGCTGGATGCAGAAAACAAGCGGCCCCGCTTGTCTTCTGCATCCCCCGCTCGGAGTGCAAAGTGATCGCTCAACGTTTGAGCGATCATCTTGCCCTGTAAATGCACACAACGATTATCACTTAAAAGACATCTTTTGAGCAATAATCGTTGTGTCTAAACCAGGTATTACCAAGAGGATAAGATTAGAGTAGAATCTACACTATCTGGTCTGGGGACCCTGCAGCGAAGACCAGATCCAAATTGGCAGGGTAAAGGGAGAATAGCAGGGTTCCCCAGATGTTGCCCCCAGATTAAACCCAGAACCAAATCAGCACCTCACCTTGTCAGGTTGCTAACTGGACTCTAGAAGACAGGCAATCGTAGTCCGAGGAGTCGTGGCACCCATTGTTTCGGGCTGATGGTAGAGTTCGTGTGTGGCACAGACCCCAGTTGTCAACAAGGCACTGGTGGTGGTTCAATAGTGGTGTGGGGTGTGTTCTCATGGCATGGATTGGGCCCACTAAACATTTCATAGACCGATGCCTGCTACGTTATTACTGCTTTGTGACCATTTGCAGCCCTTCATGGGCTTCATGTACCCCCACTAGTATGGGATATTCCAGCAGGATAATGCACCGTCCCATTGGGCCCATGTTGTCCAGAATTGCTTCGAGGAGCCTACTGGAGAATTCCTACGGATGGTGAGACCTGCACGCTCTACCGACATGAGCCCAGTCCAGCATTTATAGTATGTGGTGGAGAGGTCCATTTGCACCTACAAATATTACAAAGCAGGGTGGCTATACAGACGGCTCAACCTCCCTCCAGACATCTTCTGTCCACTTGTGGAATCAATGCAATGTCAGGTTGCTGCATTTCGCCAGCGCAGATTCCACCTCTGAAAACTGAGGACCGTGACGGCTGGGGAGTTTGACGGGGGCAGTAACCCTGCCACACCGTAACAAAGGTATCCTAAGACGAGGGAGGACAGAAAGCTCCGGCGGAGCAAAACAACCTGGACTCTGCCCATAAAAACAATGGCGGCAATCCGCAGACTTCCACTGCAGCTATGCAGATCAGCTCATGGATTTAGACCCTTTCAATGAGCAAACCCACAAGGGGAATTCCTGAAGTGGATTCCACGTGGATGCAATGATTTCCCTGCAACAATCATTATAAAAGGAGTCTTCAAAAGGTGTTAAAAAAAATGCAAAAGTGTGTAAAAATAATTCCTTATGTGTTGAAAATGAATGACTGGATTGATAAAGTTTGCAGTTTAAGTTTGCTAACACTTTGCTTGCTTTCCTGATGCAATCTCCAACCCATACATAATCCATATACCCTTGTCCAGAGATGTGATGTCATGAGGCCTACGCACGATCCGAGCGCCACTATTTTTAGAAATCTCTATCTAAAGCAATCGTTTCCTTGCAGAAAATATCCCCCGAATTCCCAGTTGAGCCTGACTTCAGCAGAAGTGACTGCAGGCGTTCTGGGAACAGCGAAGGAGTCGAAAATAGTAACCGGTAAAGTCTGGTAAATTGCATTATTCTCAATAAAGTCATTCAACTTTTTTCCTCTTCTGCAAATTATTAGGATAGAAATGCGTGGTAAATGTCCCGATTACCTGTTAGGTCAACAGTCCTTCTCAAAGAAGGGAAATCACATTTGCATAGTTACCCAAGGGTTCATATGGTTTTAGCCCTTTCCAATCCAATTTGTATCCTGGTTTTACTAGGGGGCTTACACTTTTCTGCCGTTATACAACGGCGCTATCTGCTGGCTAAAGCCAGTACTGCATGAGGTACCACGTTGCATAAGCTCCAACAGCAGAGAGGCTGGCAATATACAGTAAGAGAACCCTGACGGATGTCTTTCAACATCGGAGCTGTACAGCCTTAAATCATAATGTCTTCAGAGGTCAGACAGTGGATTGGAAAGGGTTAAGCTACAAATGTAGCTAACAGGACTTCACAACCTAAAAATACACAAACTGACCAACATGCTAACAGTGCGTGAATATATATTATATATATATATATATATATATATATATATATATATTATAGAATATACATACAATCTAGTTATATAGTTGAACAAGGCTTCATGCACATTAACAACGGAGGCATACAGACTGTAATTTGGGTCTGCCATAAAACCGTGTTGGTCTACGTGCCTCCCATTTGGTTTCGAGGTGTAGCTCAGTAATCTCAGTGGATGGAACAGGCCATGATATTCTCATAGACTCTAGTAGAAGACTCTATACTTCCATTTGAACATAAGAAGACTTTTTTTGCAGCCAACGAAGCAGGAATGCTGGGAAAGTTCCCCCTGAAGTGAATGCGGCTGTGGACTACAGTACAGCCTGTAATTCTGGATCAGTGAATGGTAAGTAATTGAACCCATGTTGTAAGGTGGAATTAAACTTTTAAACTCTTTCAGAAATCAGTAGTACAAATTGATATAAGAAACTTGGTAAAATACCTAATTAGAGTAAAATGCTCCTTTCTCTACATCCTCCTTCATGCACCGATCACTCATTGAATGTCGGGGCTGCAGACTAGAAAAGTTACCTGGGAACTATTGGCTTCTAAAACGCACAAATTTAAAAGCCAAATAAAATTGTTACATTTCCAATTTTTTTTTAAACAAACCAATAAAGCTTATTATATTCCTGAATGTAAACACGGCTGGAGTCAACGTGAAATATAACATTTGTTAACAAGAAGGGACCTCAGATACTCTATTGCAGAAGGTGGAGAGTAAAGCATGAACAGAAGCAGAAAGGGTGCACGTAAACCCACGTGCCAAATGTATAGACTAACCAGCAGATGGCAAGGCGATGGTTAACAAGTTGTGGTACCTGGAATTACAAGGGGAGCAATGGCCTACGGGTGCAGAGAGCGGTGTTTTACTAGACAAGGGAGTACCGGCAATGAACTCCTCCACCGGTTGCCATGAAGCACTGAGGTGGGACAATAAGCATTGATATAGTTCCCCAAACTCATGCGATACCTATTGAGGGTTTGAAAGCAGCTGGCTACCAGAGTCATGGCTCTGTGAGACCAACGAGGGCTTCCTATCTACTGCAGCCATATGGGCTAACAGAACACCCCATCTGCCTCTGGCAGGTGAAAAACTGTTCATTTTGGCCCTTCTCCTGAAGAGCATTAGCGGATCTCACTCTTGGCAAACCAGTGCGGTTTGGATTGTGGGGTAGGACCCTGAATGTAACATAGTTCAGCTTCAGTAGCGATTCTTTTCGAGGGTTGTGATACTAGAGGGGAGACCTTGTTTCAAATCGTTGATTGCCAGGGACATTTCGCCTCTGACAAATGCCTTATAGATGTCCCAACAGTTAAGTAGGGGAGCAGCTGGGTCCTGGTCTACTGGAAATCTATCTCCTTTCTTTAGGAAGTAGGGTGCTACTGGCAATTGGGTGCGCCAAAAAGGATGTAGCTTCTAATGGGAATACCGAGGGGGGGGGGGGGGCGATCTCCACAGTCACCAATAGAGGGTATGATCTGATAAAGAATAGAAGTGATATTCTGCTGTCTGAACCTGGGGTACAGTACCATTATCCATTAGCAAAAGATCTTTTCTAGATGCTAGAACTTCATGGCTAAGTTCTAGTATCTGGGCATAAACATCTGTAAGACTTGGTAGGCCTGTCATGAGTCCAGTAGAAGATGGCCCTAGCAGGTCAACCAGAATACTTACAGAACATAGAACAACCCACACCCGGCCTACTGCACTCCTCCACCTTGTGGAGGCATATACCCCCAATACAATATAAGTAGGGTCTAACGGCATTCCACCGCCTAAATAAAGCCGGTTATCTGCCCAAAACGCAGTGAAATGAGAGGATCTAAGAGATTGTGTAGCACAGTAGTAAGAGGAGAAAAAACATCTTCCTGTTCAGCAATTGACGTCACTTGACCTAAACAAACCTATAGCAAGGTCTCTACATCGGACAAAGGAAAGTCAATAATCCCCATCATGATGAGGGGAGCAGGTTAGGCCACCTCATTGAGCCAATGGGACAGCTCTTCAGGGGTCTTAAAGAAGCGTGTTTGGTCGCCATCCACCGCAAGCAACTTGGAAGGAAACAGCATGGAATATTTACAATTTACCTCACTGAGGTGTTATTTAGCTTGTGAGAATGGTGCACATTTGCGCTGAACCTCAAGCGGTCAGTTACGTGATTGTCATCTACTTGAACGGTCCCCTTCACAAATCTGAGATTGCACCACCACAGATGATCCTTGCTCATCCAGCCCTCGGCGCAGCCTCTCTATATGCTCTGCCAATTGTGCCAGGGAGCTTTGCATTGGTAATCGCAGATCTTCCAAGTCGCTAACTCGGTGCTCAATTTCTGTGACCCTTCTCACATTTGCTGGGCATCTTGTCGGGTCAAGGATGTGTCGACCTTAATCTCCTCAACACAAATTATTAAGATAGACTGACAGTGCTAGACAGCCGAGAGAACTCTCTGTGTCTGGGATGAGTGCGGAAGTAGGCTGCAAGTTGGAGGCGACAGTGATGGCAGCCGATCCCTGCTGGGACTTTTCAGGGGTCTCGGACCTACAAAACCCTGTGAGGGGCTCAGCAGGAGTAGCGGCACTCTTTAAAGAGGGCACATGGAACAGTGAAACAAATAAGCTTGGGGTACCTCTCTACTATGATCATGGTCCTCCCTGTCCTGCATCTGTCATTGGCGGCAGACACTGCATTCCCCTCCATTTCATACTAGCTGTCACATAGGGTGTGATCGTGCAGATGGTCTGCCTCTTAAAGGGCCAGTGTGCAGACCCAATATTCCAGTTTCTGGGCAATCCTACCCGGTGTTGGCTTTTTTAGGGCTACACCTCCTATTAGAGAATGCCTGAACAATCAATCTTTATCGTATACAAAAAGTATCTAGTAGTTCTAATAATTCTCCGTTCCACTCAGCTTTCCCATCCCCTTCACTCCTGACTTATAAATTACCTGCTCTTGGCCTGTTCATCATTACAAAAGTATTCCGCCTGTCTTGACCTCAGCTTTGTTTTATGACCATGTCTCGGTCTACACCCTCCAGTACCACACTATGGAAACTTCTAACAGTTTGTGTCAGCTGACTCATAACCAAGACTACTTCTGGGCGTTCTGGTCTGGGGTCTACTGCAGTGAATGCCAGATCACAATTGGTGGGGCTAAAGGGTGAAAAACAGGAAACTCCAGGTGCAACCCCAGATCTAGTCTTCAGCCAAATTGGTTTTGTGGCACTGCCATGACAGAAACGTTTGCCCTTCTCTTGCATATGTACACACTGAAGGGAAATAATATTATAACTTGTTAGCAGACACAAGAAAAGTTCGACTATGTTGTGGGCCAGAAATACGCCGTAGCATTCAGAGTCAATTGAGAAACTGAGGTTGGTTAGATCTAGAACCTTCCTAAACTTGAAGGTTACCTGTCTGCAGGAATCATGTTATAGAGCAGGAGGAGCCGAGCAGACGGATGTATAGTTTCATGGGGGAAGATTCAGTACAACTTAGATTTTATTCATTTAAATGCCTGCTCACTCTATGCCTAGGAGTCCAGTGGGCGGTACTATCAGTGATTGACAGCCTTCCCTCTGTGACTGTACACACACAGTTAGCTGTCAATTACTGATGGAACCGCCCACCGGACTCCCAAGTAAAAAATGAGCAGGGATTTAAAGTTTTCTATAAAATTCTATATTATCCGTCTTAGGTCTTTCTGCTCTATACCATACTGCTGACAAAACAGGGCTGCACGTACATGACAGGTCTACTTTAAAAATATAGAATTATAGGCACATGATCAATTTAAAGAATACCTAAACTTTCATGTGATTTTCAGTAATAAGCCGTCATGTGTCTGTACATGAAGAATAGCATGATTTCTGCCCATCATATGACTTGTATTCTGCATTTTAGCAGTTTCCAGTCTGTAGGCTCCATCTCTAATTCTTTCATTCCCAGTTTTCCCTGAGCTGGTGAGTGGAGACTAGCTGCAATGATATCTGCTATGCCCTGCACACAGAGGGAAGAGGAGATTCTGCTCTCTTATTGCGTTCTCTCATGTACAGAGAAATATGCAATTTATGGATGGATGGATGGAATGAATCTGGTATTTCTGATGGCAAGAATAGCAAAGTCTGCAGTGAATACCAATATAAACATAACTCCATTACAAATCAATAGAACTCAAGATGTGGACTCGCCCACCAGTAGTCGGTGAATTCCCTGGTGGACCACCATGACAGGAGACACTGCACACTGTGGCTCTGTTCAGGGCACTCTCTCCTTACAGCTCTGTCCTAGCAGAGGAGATGCCTCCCACCAGCTCCCAGCCTTTTGTGGTGGTGGGGGTTGCTATCTGGCGCTGCACCCAGTAACGCAGGGACCCACTCAAAATTAAAAAATAAAAAAATAAAAAAAAACACGTTCGCCATGAAGTGGCTAGTGGACTTATACAATTTGATCAAATACAACAAAGAACCTTGTGTTAATAAATATTGTTAAGAAGCACTAGATCAATGTATAGTATACGGGATGTGCGTCCATGCCTTTCTACCGCATTTCTGTGCTACATAATAAAGCTTTGAACACTGAACATTGGCCATGTCTGGGACTTCATTTAAATACATTTGAATTGACCTTCCAGGCCTGGACAAAGATGGCCGCAAAGCTTCTACCTGATGCGTACTGCCCATAGTATACATTGGTAGTCTGCTATACCGGTTAATCAAATCAGCTGTAGTGCTTAGACTAAAGGCCCCTTTAGACCCAACGATTCTCGCTCAAAAATTGCTTAAAGCAGTCTTCTGAACAAGAATCGTTGGGTCCAACTGCATGGACAACGTGCAGTTTTCGTTAACGAGTCGTTCATCGTTGTCTTTCAGCAAGCTGAAAGAGAACGATGAGCCTTATCAGTGCCGCGCACTAAGTTCTCAGTGGGATACCGCCGATACTATTGTTTCAGCTAGTATCCCGCTCGGAGAACACAGCCAGAGTATAAAAAAGACAGCGCTTGAGCTGTGTTCTGCATACCCCGCTTGGAGCACTCAGCTGTATACCAATTTTGTGCGCTCTGTGAACACAGCAGGAGTAGCTGAGCACTCAGAGAAGACAACAGCTGTATGCAAAAGACAGCGGTCCCGCTTGTCCTCTGCATACAGTGTGTGCCTTCATTTACACACTTAGGCCGGCTGCACACGGCCGTGACGGGCTCCGCCGCGGAATTCCCCCCAGAGACCCCCAAAGTTACCTGCGGATCCGGCGTCCTCGCATGACGCTTCGGCGTGACGCGCCGCAGTGTCATGTGACACGCCGGCCACGTCACATGACGCGATGACTGCAATGGAAGCCGTCCGCGTGTACACCCGCGGCAAATAGAGCATGCCGCGGGTGAGGACAGGTGATTTCACCGTGTGGAATTCTGTTGTGGAAATCCGCACCGTGAGCCCTGAGCTATTAGGTTCAAAAGTACCCAATAGCTGTGGGCAACGCAGCGGATTTTCACTGCGAATTACGCAGCGGAAATCCGTCCGTGGGAAGGAGGCCTTATGCAAAGTGAACACTCAAAACTGTCACTCAAACTGCCATTTCAGCGAATTTTGAGCGATCATCTTACCATGTAAATGCACAAAACGATTGTTGCTCAACAGATGACTATTGAGCGACTTGAGCAATAACTGCTGTGTCTAAATGGGCCTTTACGATGAATTAGCAATGCTCAGTGTGCATGCGGCATCCAGAGAAGCTGCTGCGGCCATCTTGGCTTGCCGAGACCCGGCTGGTTGCGCTAACTAAGGACAGCCATACTTACATTCTGTCGCTGCTCGCAGAGTTGATGCAGATACGCTCTTCCCCCCACAATTACGATCTGCGCGTTCCGTGGATTGCTGAGATAAGCATCCAGCTGTCTTTGTCTTGAACGGTACCAGCAGACATAAAAGAATATCTTTATGATGATAAATATTATCACTATTCTGGGAAGAAGATATAAAAAAGGTGTTAATTCAAAGAATTGACCCACATTTATAGTATCATAAATAAGTCCAATAAACGCTGCATGTTCTTAGTACTAAATCATCAAAAATGTCCTTAATTCTAACAAATCCTAGAACAGCGCGGTAGATGAACGCAGAAGCTTCTGGGATGTGCTGACTTTTACCGCATCAGACTCAGCAGTTGGTTGGTGCGCGGGAGCGCAGGCACGCTGCAGTGCTTCAGTGGCAGCAAATCGGTTTAAAAAGGCGCATTAAAGCAAAATTTGTTGCAAAAATGTCCATTGCATCACTGTCTTTCTGTAAACGGACTCATTGAAGCTTTTGCCTCCCTGTACGTTGCTGTTCATGCTACAATATTTCTCTGCAGTTTGGAATTTTTCTAATCTTCAAAATTTTTTATATAAAAACTTATTGTGAGTCAATTATTTGTTTTAACCCTTTCCAATCCAATTTGTATCCTGGTTATCCTAGGGGGGCTTACTCTTTTTCTGCCATTATACAACGGCGCTATCTGCTGGCTAAAGCCAGTACTGCATGAGGTGACACGTTGGATAGGCTCCGACAGCAGAGAGGCTGGCAATGTACAGTAAGAGAACCCCGACGGACGTCTTCCAACATCGGAGCTATACAGCCTTAAATCATAATGTCTTCAGACGTCAAACAGTGGATTGGAAAGGGTTAACTCTGCGTAATATTAAAGAGGTTTTCCCCATCTTGTTTCTCATTGACTATGCCATCCGTTTATGATTGGTGGTGGTCCAATCTCAGGGCGACCTTGAGAATGATGGGGCTGCAGCTCTCACACATGAATGCGGCAAAGTGCTGTGATTTCAAATGTGGCGCTTTGACGTGATTTTACTTTCTCTTTTGGCCGCAGCTACCTGCAGCCCACAGGGTGTTTTAGCGCACCCCATCATTGTGATGGGTGAGGAGGTGCGCAAATGGACAAATCTAGAGCAGACAGCGCTCGGAAATCACGGCGCTGAAAAGCATCTCCGCTATGTGTGAACCTACCCTTATGTGTTACATGCAAATGGTAGGGAAACATCAGACTAATGCAAACAGGCATGTAATTAAATGGTTAGTGCACCCAACCCAAACAATGCCGTCCCCGCCTGTATCATTATGGCTTTGTCAAGCTTCACTTCTCCGGCTCTAGGAGTTAACAGTTACCCTGCATCTTCAGATGAAGCACACGGCCCCCACATACTAACATGCATGTAAGCTGCCAACTTTTTACAAGTTCATGGGATAAAACCTATCAGACGCCTGGAGTGCCACCTTCTGCTCGGGGGTATCTGCATATTGGCAGATACAAGGGGATACTAGGGGCTACAAGGGGACACTAGGGGCTACAAGCGGACACTAGGTGCTACAAGGGGACACTAGGGGCTACAAGGGGACACTAGGGGCTACAAGGGGACACTAGGGGCTACAAGGGGACACTAGGGGCTACAAGGGGACACTAGGGGCTACAAGGGGACACTAGGGGCTACAAGGAGACACTAGGGGCTACAAGGGGACACTAGGTGCTACAAGGGGACACTAGGGGCTACAAGGGGACACTAGGGGCTACAAGGGGACACTAGGGGCTACAAGGGGACACTAGGGGCTACAAGGGGACACTAGGGGCTACAAGGGGACACTAGGGGCTACAAGGGGACACTAGGGGCTACAAGGGGACACTAGGGGCTACAAGGGGACACTAGGGGCTACAAGGGGACACTGGGTGCTACAAGGGGACACTGGGTGCTACAAGGGGACACTGGGTGCTACAAGGGGACACTGGGTGCTACAAGGGGACACTGGGTGCTACAAGGGGACACTAGGTGCTACAAGGGGACACTAGGTGCTACAAGGGGACACTAGGTGCTACAAGGGGACACTAGGTGCTACAAGGGGACACTGGGTGCTACAAGGGGACACTGGGTGCTACAAGGGGACACTGGGTGCTACAAGGGGACACTGGGTGCTACAAGGGGACACTAGGGGCTACAAGGGGACACTAGGTGCTACAAGGGGACACTGGGTGCTACAAGGGGACACTAGGGCATATTGCAGATCTGCTTTCCGTAAATCACCGTTACTGCCACGGAGAAAATACTTTACAGACAGCAGAGCTTACAGCAACCCAAGATTAAAACCATGTGGGAGCGACAAGACGGCGAGAGCGGCCTGCAGGGGCTGCAAGGAGAGATCTCCTGCAAGAAATGTTAATTAAAACCATCCATCCAGTTGCACAGTCTGCGGCCGTACTTACATGTACCAGTACAGCTCCATCCTCGCTCTCGCTCATGGACGGCTCATGTCGGCTGCTGAGGAAACAGACAATAACAGTTCTGTAACACATAGAAGAAGTGAAACATAACGACAACATTCCACGCGGTACGTAAGGTGACGGCGCACCTCGCCGGGGGCTCCTGCGGCTGGGAGCATATTCACAGAAAAAAAGAACTAAGCCGCTATCCTAGATTTTTCTTGCGATCTGTTCGCGCATGTCAGCGCTGTGTATTTACGCACGCCAAAACCCCACACGAGAGCCCTCACACGTCTTGCAGATACCACTGCATATTTGCGCCCTCCCATTCACTTTAACCACCTAGTTCGGCTTTAGCTCCGACGATGAAAGTGCAGGAACTGTTTAAAGAAGCACTTAAAGGGGTTGTCTCGCGCCGAAACGTTTCCCCCCCCCCCCATAGGCCCCCCGTTCGGCGCAAGACAACCCCAATGGATGTGTTAAAAAAAAAAAATCATATTACTTACCCGAATCCCTGCTCTGCGACGTCTTTCTTCTTCCTACTTGTTCCTTTACCAAGATGGCCGCCGGGATCTTCACCCACGATGCACCGCGGGTCTTCTCCCATGGTGCACCGTGGGCTCTGTGCGGTCCATTGCCAATTCCAGCCTCCTGATTGGCTGGAATCGGCACACGTGACGGGGCGGAGCTACGATGACCAGCTCTCTGGCACGAGCAGCTCCATTCACCAGGAAGACGACCACCGCACAGCGCAAGCGCGTCTAAAAACACCAGAAGACATCAGAATTAGACGGCACCATGGCGACGGGGACGCCAGCAACGGAGCAGGTAAGTGAATAACTTCTGTATGGCTCATATTTAATGCACGATGTACATTACAAAGTGCATTAATATGGCCATACAGAAGTGTATAACCCCACTTGCTGCCGCGAGACAACCCCTTTAAGGGTTTTTCACCTTTAACCCCTTCCTGCGGCCGTTTTTTCTTTCCCGGCAATATACCCACGAGGGTTGTTTTATGTGAGGCAAGATTTATTTTCCAGTGGATTTACCATTTAACATGTCATACAAGTTTCTGAAAAACTCCTAAGCCTCCCGCATACAGGCGTTTGCAGAAACACAGCGTTTTTCAACACTGCATTTACGGCGGTTTCAGCAGCGCTGTCATGCACTTTTGACAACATTTTACCATGGCCAAAGAAGCTGAAAAAAAAAAAAAAAAAATCAATACTCTCCTAGCTGGCACCATCTGGGTCCCTGCCACTGCTCTCCGGAGTTCCAAGCAAGCTTCCGGGCACTTGTCATCGCCAACAGCGCATCTTTTGTTTAGGACGGGGTTTGAAGACCCTACCTCTAGCAAGAGATTGCTCTGATTCGCTGAGCTCGTGGGCTCAGCCAATCACATCCAGTGATGGATGCACCAATCACAGCCAGATTGGTTCAGCAAACGTTGGCTCCGATAGGCTGGGCCAGCGCTTGATGAACCAATCAGAGCAATCTCTTGCTGGAGGCGGGGTCTTCAAACTCCGTCACTAGCCAAAGATGCTCTGCCGGCGCTGACAAGTGCCCAGAATTCTGCCCGGAGCTCCGGAGAGCAGTGGCAGGGACCCGGATGGTGCCAGCTAGGAGAGTATTGCTTTTTTTTTTTTTTAAGGTCGTGAAGCTAGCACTTGTATTTACCACTGTCAAAAACATGGTACCAAGTTGTGCCACATTTTCAGCAGCACGGTAAGGGGTAACGCTGCCGCCTCCTTACACGGTAAGGGGTAACGCTGCCGCCTCCTTACACGGTAAGGGGTAACGCTGCCGCCTCCTTACGCGGTAAGGGGTAACGCTGCCGCCTCCTTACACGGTAAAAATGCTGCCGCTTTTACATCCCACCTCCTGCACTCATGATTTATACTTTATGGCGAGCTTTTGTGGCATTTTGTAACTACTGACGTAGGACTTGTATGGTTTACTAAGGGGTACTTTATTGATAAGGCACACCCCTTTCCCGCAGCGACCTCCCCTTCCCCCTCCTAATGTCTAACTTTACATTACCCATTTGTTGGCTTAATTTGCACCGGTATTTTGTACAATTTTAGAGCATACTGTCACATTAAAGCCAGACCCCTCCCCATTACATCATGTCCGTTTTTTGCATGCCCCCTTGGCAAGACACGCAGCTTAGAAAAAATATGTGGCAAGGAAGTCCGTCAGTTTTCCGGCACAAGTAGTCGGAATTCTGCAGCATTAAAGGGGTTTTCCCACAACATGTGACAGTTACAGCCAATCACTGTGGCCGGTGAGTATATGCAGCAGTTACATGGGTCAGCAGCGACAGGAACTACAAAGTACCTGTGGAGTAATTTTAAGTTGTGGGACCTCCTTAAGGGCTGGTTGCACCAAAGTTTTGACCTGAGATCATTAAGAGTTGATCTAATATCAAGTAGAAAAATGTTGCACCAACATGATTTAGCCCGTGATCTTGGGTCCCAAATCTAAATTCCCCTGATTTTGGCAGATCAAACTAGTTGAGCTTAGTTTACCAGCTGAAATCCAAGATGGCGGAATAGGCTTTTCCTGGGTGGTGACATAACACCCACATGCTCTACTGATAGCGGACGTGCTTTAACTTTCGCTATGACTGGTGGGAAGATCACCTGACTGCAGTTACCAATCATTCTTCTAGGGTCAGCCTTTGTTCGCAGATGAAGTGAACTTGGTTTTGCAAGTCTTGGATCTAAACATGTCCGTGTAACACTTCTTTCTTACAGCAGGTTCTACAGCTGAATGTAACTAGACCTGGATCCCCAGCGCGGTCGGTGCCACCGGGGTAATACATCTGCCCCTAATAAATGAAATACTACCGTCACTATTCCATGCTCTGCGTTGTAGCGTCTGATCCCGTTGCAGTGTCTGATCCCACACGTCAGCAGGCTCACTAGTCACGGAACTTTTGCATTATGCAAAAAAAAAGAAAAAAGGAGGTCGCAAGAAAGCTGGAAGAATAAGTGATAGCAACTGAATTGCGTAAAAGAGGTTGTCTTCTCACTACTAAATCCATCTGGACTGGAGGGAGCCGAGCGCTGAGTCACTCACATTCCTCAACCAGGAACATTTTCTTCCATAATTTACATGCAACCATCTCAGGAAATGCTTTGCTTATTTCCTTCTGTTCCAGGATTTCCCAGTGTAAATACAGGCATTGTCAAGAAAAATCCCCCTAGAAGCTGAAACGTTCAACTGTGTGATTGTAACCTTAATAGAAGGAAGAGATTACAGTATCAGGGCAAAAGGGGCATTTATTGTGGAAGACTGACCCCTGATGGAGGCTCTAGTACCCTGTTGTACCGCCTCTAGCTTGGATACAAGATGTGATACAGGCAGGCATGGAGGCTCTAGTACCCTGTTATCCCACCTCTAGCTTGGATACAAGA
This sequence comes from Eleutherodactylus coqui, assembly GCF_035609145.1. Taxonomy (NCBI): domain Eukaryota; kingdom Metazoa; phylum Chordata; class Amphibia; order Anura; family Eleutherodactylidae; genus Eleutherodactylus; species Eleutherodactylus coqui. The sequence continues at coordinate 36,493,712 of NC_089845.1, forward strand.
TGTGATACAGGAGGGCATTGAGGCTCTAGTACCCTGTTGTACCGCCTCCAGCTTGGATACAAGATGTGATACAGGCGGGCACTGAGGCTCTAGTACCCTGTTGTACCGCCTCTAGCTTGGATACAAGATGTGATACAGGCAGGCATGGAGGCTCTAGTACCCTGTTGTACCGCCTCTAGCTTGGATACAAGATGTGATACAGGAGGGCATTGAGGCTCTAGTACCCTGTTGTACCGCCTCCAGCTTGGATACAAGATGTGATACAGGCGGGCACTGAGGCTCTAGTACCCTGTTGTACCGCCTCTAGCTTGGATACAAGATGTGATACAGGCAGGCATGGAAGCTCTAGTACCGTGTTGTACCACCTCTAGCTTGGATACAAGATGTGATACAGGCAGGCATGGAAGCTCTAGTACCCTGTTGTACCGCCTCTAGCTTGGATACAGGATATGATACAGGTGGGCATAGAAGCTCTAGTACCCTGTTGTACCACCTCTAGCTTGGATACAAGATGTGATACAGCAGGCATGGAGGCTCTAGTACCCTGTTGTACCGCCTCTAGCTTGGATACAAGATGTGATACATACGAGCATGGAGGCTCTAGCACCCTGTTGTACCACCTCTAGCTTGGATACAAGATGTGATACAGGCGGGCATGGAGGCATAAAGGTTCTATATAGTATCTTGCGGTATATCTCTCCACATTTGCTGTAACTGAGCCTATAGATCCTGCAAACTAATAGGCTGTAGAGGTTGGCGTCCCAGATGGTCCCATACATGCTCTATTGGTGATACATCTGGTGACCGGGCAGCCACAGGAGTGTGACAATGTTGTGGGGGCTTCTGTGACCCCCTTGTGTGTGCGGACGGGCATTATCCTGCTGGAAGCCACCATGAGAGGAACACATGTGGCTGCAGGATATCCTGAACATATCGCTGAGCTGTCATTGTCCCTCGTATCACTACTAGGGGGGACCGACTGTTGTATGCGATGTACCCCCGGACCATCACACCAGCAGGGGGCAGTGTGCTGCTCAACAGCAAAGGTAGGATTGAGGAGCTCACCCCGAGGTCTCCAGACACGAACACAGCCGTCGTCAGCGCTCAGACTAAACCTGGATTCATCGCTGAAGACAACCCAGTTAAGATCCACAGTGGAACAAAAAAAACAAAAAATCAATGGGAGCTCCCCTTATAACTGCAGGCTGGGGTCGCATTGATTGAGGGCTAAGCCTGCAATTATGAGCATCGGCCACTACACAGCAATCGAAGCAGCGGCTTCGGCTCCATCCCCAGTGTAGCTCAGCACTGACAGTCGGCGCTGCCAGGAAAACCCCTTTAAGAACAAGCAACATCAAATACAGATATAATAAACAGCATGAAAATCAAATACACACACACAATATATATATATATATATATATATATATACACACACATACATATACACACTCACACACTCTCACACACTCTCACACACTCTCACACACTCTCACACACTCTCACACACTCTCACACACTCTCACACACTCTCACACACTCTCACACACACACACACATATATATACAGTCACTGCAACACAGCAGTATGTGCAATCACTATGTAATTAGACAGACCGTCTGATATTCATTCCCAACGGGGCGCAGCTTTACACTAAGAATATCCATGTAGCCTCATGATTTAGCAAGGTGCGTTTCAAATCACCGCCTCTATGAAAAGGACAGCCATAAAGCCTCGTCCCCTCTGTGTGCTCCATATATTTCTTGCTCCACCAAGAGACCCCTTTGGACAGCCTCGGACGCACATGATCTTCCTCTGACTTAGCAGCAGAGCAGTTCTGCTTGGTCCTACTTCGCTCTCCTACAGGGGTATGCTTGACCACCAAAGGCGGACGGCATGCTGCAGCACAGAGAGTAGAAGACACCGGCTTCCCGTGGCTGAAACCGACACTTTGCATCCATGTAAAGTTACATCGAGGAAATCAATTAAAATCTGACGTAAACCAAAGATTCACTGAGTTATGACTGAGGAAAGCGACAAACTTCCTGGCCTCATCCCAGGCTCTGCATGTTTTAGGACCAGTGGTGACGTCACCGTTATGTCATCAGGGGCGGAGCTCAGAGCCCCCGTGACATCATCACATGTAACTTGCACAGTCCCTCACCACTCACAGACAGGTAGTCATTAGTATTTTGATTGGCAGTACTTTCCCCCCCTCTTAATTGCAGCTTTCTAGTAGGCCTACGGATTTTAATGAACAAAAAAGGGCAATAAAAGAAAAGCGGATACTTATTTTACATGAAATACACATTCTTGAAGACTTCAGGTTTTATGATGGATAAGAAAGAAGTAGTAAATATGTTATATGTCTAAGAGCGGAGCTGTGGGGGATCCAGGAAACGTGACCTCTTTCAAGTTTCTTAGGATACAGACAGGTTCCATTCAGCTTTACGAGACGCGCTAGCGGGAGAACGGCCGGCCAGAGGGTTAGCGTTCCAAATACTAATAATATGGCCAGAGAGGGTAATTGTTTTATAACAGAATAGAAACAAACGAGCATTATTAACGCGTGCAGCATCTGATTAACCCGACTGCCCCGCGACAAGGTTCCACGCTGACTTCCCATTGTCATACACAAGCCGGCGGCGATGATCTGGAGCGGCTTACACACTACTCAGCGGGACCGCTAATAGCTAAAGCCTTTAAGCAAAAGGCCATGGAAAACGTGTCATTACTTCTGATATCCCAAAGTGATATTCTCCTAGTCACTAGGCGGACTATAAACATGGCGGCACGCCGGGCGGACCCTTATTGAGCGCCATCACAAATGATGTAACACCTGTGATCATTCCATGAACGCACCCAAGAGTCATAGAAGACAACAGGAACAGGCAACTGTGTGCCTGTTGTTCTACATTGCCGCACGTTCCACGGGCATCAGCGGGCCAGGAAGGCAGAAAATACTTTCACCGACATTCCCCCACTGTTTATAAAGGTACCAGAAAAAAAGCGTTTTTCTACAAGTCTCCTGTTAGTGTTTTAACCCTTTCCAATTCACTGTCTGATGACATTCTGATTGAAGGCTGTACAGCTCTGAAGACGTCCGACAGGGTATTCTTACTGTATATTACTGGCCGCTCTGTTGTTGGGGGGGGGGGGGGGCTCTCCAGCATGTCCAATGCTGCAGTACTGGCTCTAGCCAGCAGATGGCGCCATTGTATAATGACAGAAAGAGAAAACCCCCTAGGAAAACCCTGAATCCAAAATTGGATTGCAAAGTGTTAAAAAGAAGTCATTTTGCTGTAATCTCAGTATAAAGGAATATTCTAGGCATATGCTAAGCCTGGAGGAGGGATGCTTTCATCAGCGATCTGGGAATTCCTGCGTCGTTGGAAGAGGAGGGAAGACTTCTGACTGCTCTCCCTCTCCGTTCATTTGGCAGCTCCACAGCTTTGATTGACGGCTGTAGCGTCCAACCAGGAGACGACTACTGTTTGATAGAGAGCATGTGAGTATAAGGGCCCATCTCCAGAGCAAGGGCAGGGCCATGGTATGGGGGAGTATGATCTTTAGCAGCAATAACCATCTATGCCCTGCAGCTACTGGGGCAGATTTATGTCAACTGTCAGAAAGGAAATCTGTCCATCTTGCCCACAGAAACTCATTAGACAGTTTAGCTTTATGGCAATTGACATAAACCTGCCCCATTAACTGCAGGGCACAGAGCGTTGGCAGAGTGCTGGTCAGGTGACCTGGAGGCCCGATGAACATAGCAAGGTACAGAACTGGATTCTTCATGGTAGGAGTCCCTGACATTGGGATGGATTTCTTTTTTTTTAAAAAAGGGCTCATTAAAGTGTCCCAGCATGCACAGGTTGTGTCAAGAAGGTCAGCAAAGAAGCCGCTGCTCTCCAAGAAAAACACCAAGGCCAGACCGATAATCTGCAGGAAGTATAGGGATTGGATTACAGAGAACTGGGGTAAAGTTATTTCCTCTGATGAAGCCCCTTTCAGACTGCAAGAATGAGCGCTACAGGGAGTCCTGTAACGCATCCCGAGACCATTCATGTGTGGGGTCACTTTTCATCCAAGGGAATGGGCTCACAGCCTAAGAACACCACCATGAATAAGGAATGGGAAATAAACATCCTCCAGGAGCCCCTTCTCCCACCCATCCCCGGGGAGCCCCTTCTCCCACCCATCCCTGGGGAGCCCCTTCTCCCACCCGACCAGGAGCAGTTTGGTGATGAGCAATGCTTTTTCCAGCATGTTGCAGCACCATATCACAAGGCAAAAGTGGTAACCAAGTGGATCAGTGAACCAAACCTTTAGATTTTGGGACCATGGCCGGGAAACTCCCCAGATCTCAATCCCATTGAGAACCTTAAAAAGCAGGTGGACAAACAAAAACATGGAAGTTATGACAAACTCCAAGCACTGAATATGAAGAATGGGCTGCCATCATTTGATATTCAGCCCACCAGGGCGAACTGCAGAAGTCTTGCGACCAAAAAAAAAATGAAATGCTTATAATTGTAGAGAGAGAGAGAGATATCCATAATTAAGAACATTTCTGAGAAAAAAAACAAGACTTTGTTTGCAGTAACGGCAAGGACTCATAGAGCTGCTGCTGTAGAGGAGCATTCACCAGTACCTCCATCACGGTGTTCCGGTATGTATGCTGTGCCGGCCGCCTTCGCCAGCTCTTTACACGCGAGCTACAAGACCACCAGCTTAATGAAGTAGGGGCAGCATCATCTACAAAGACATAAGGGAATTATGGGGATCTATTAACAGTAATGAGATGGCGGCTGCTAACAAGCCTGAAGAACCTCCGCGAGACCCGACAGGTTTAATGAGATGTTATTTTTGGCCGGCGGCTCGCAGGACGGCTTCTATTTTAAGCCAAGTCAGCAGTCAAGAACATTTTAAGCAAAGCCTGAATTCGAGAAGATAGAGAAAACGTAGCAGGATTTATATTTTGTACACAATGGCGCAGCAGCAGGCGGGCGGATTGTTCGCGTTGCTACATCATTTATCTTCCATTGATTAAACAAGCAAAATAAAATGCAAAAAAAACCCCAAAAACCTAAACCTTAGAAACGAACACGAGAGCAGCCGTGAGAAAGATGGAGGGGACGGAGAGAAGGCAATTTAAAGCAACCGCCTGGTTCACAGGAATTATTGTACTATACACCGAATGGCAACTTTATTAGACACCGGCGCTTCCCTGTATGCAGATTAGTCATGTGACCCCGGAATGCGGCATTAAATCACGACACGTTTTCTGTGGGTCACTTTAAGTGTGAAGCCACATCAGATGGGGGAATGGAGCGATCAGAGCAACGGGGAACATGGCCGGGTTAGGGTGGTCTCACATCCGCACAGGAACCTCACAGCCTTCCTAAATACCGGAAGAAATAGACGGCATGCAGCGCTTCCTTCCGGTAAAATGCCGGGCAGGTGAGCAGAAACCGAACGGATCCCATTATAGTCAATGGGATCCGCCCAGCGCTGCTCAGTCTGTCGTAAGACGGATCCAGGGATTCCCCTTTCCTGCTCTGCAGACGGCGCCCCCAGGCGGCCTGATGTAGACTAGACAGGACAGTATTACTCTAGCTGCCAGCCTTGGAGGGCTTCCTCATGCAGCGCTGTCAAACGTATAGAGAATGGCGCGACTGAGGGAAACATTTAGTGCAAGGAGATTCTGTGGACGTAACCCACCCATGGATGAAAGGGACAAAGGAGGATGTCAAGACTTGTTGGGATTACATGCGGGGTGGAGGCAAGCCATCTGCAGCCGAATGCAATGCTGGTCATTTCCAAACGCACAGTTCTTCACATTTGGGCTAGAATAGCAGACGACCAGTTCTAGCGCCACCGGTGTCTAAAGAGCAGAAAGGCAAGATGCCAGTGGGCCCAACAGTGCAAAAATGGGATCACTGGGCAGTGGAATCCAGATCTCCGTTGCCCCTTGCTGAAGGGAGGGCAGAATTAGGTGCAAGCAGCAGGAATCGATGACCCCTTCCTGTTAGGTGTAAAGAGTTTAGGGTGGTGGGGGTGAAGTAATGGTGTGGGAAAGGTTTTCTCGGCACCCCGAGTTGCTATGCAGGGAACGGTGCCCGCCTCCCCTGCCACACATGGGGGAACGGGCAAAGATTGCCAAGTCAAGATGCCATGCTGATAGACACCGACCCAAAAAGACTGAATGCCGTCATAAAGTCAAAGGGTCCATCAGCAAGGCATTAGTTTACGGGTGTGGAAGTTTGTGCGACCACATTAGTATTAGGGTTTTTTTCCACCCTAAAAAAAAATAAATTCTGTTTATTTTCCAGTGGAATCAAACAGATAACGGGTCACACGGAGGGGAAATAAACCTGAAATTATTCATTTTTGTTGGATTCTTTAACATGACAAAAATCTGGCATTTTACAGGGGTGCAGACTTTATATCCCCGGTGTATTATTCTCCAGAGTTCTACGTTTAACACCAGTCCGGGATCACCGATCCCTAAATCTGATCTAATGACATAACGCCGGCATCGGTCACAGCGAGTCTCTACATCCAAGAGATTACGTCTAAACCCTCAAAAAATGGACTCCGACAGAACCTGTCTGTAATTGGAAGCTGCCATTTATGGCAACAGTCTGTCCCACCCATCACTGGTCTGACCTGCCGCCGCTGGCAGGAACAACGTATCACATATTCTGGCCAGGGGGTGGTTTCAGTTTTCACTGGTTGTGTGAAAACTGATAGACCGGTGGGATGCTGACCGCTAGGACCCCCACCGATCCCAAGAATGGGAGATCGGAGACCCCCCATTACACTGTTCCAGAGCTGCGCTCAGCTATCCGCTGCTGCGCATGTGTGACCAGAGGCTCCATTCCCCACTACACTGCACAAATAGGACAGTGTATCCTGAAGTGTAAAATAGGGGGACACAGACCTCCCATTCTTAGGACCCCAACTGACCTATTAGTTTTCACCCATCCAAAAATCACGGACAACCACCATTTTTCATGAAAACCTCAGAATCCAAGACTAGTGCCGGAGAGATCCTACTGAAGTGCTTCCCGGCTAGGATATAGGATATACATTCCTGGCAGAGACCAGGCCAGCTCACGCCTGTATGGCTGCTCCTGGGCCCCCCGGAACACAGACTGTTGTAGTGGAATCCTCCAAGATGTCACACAGCAGGCTACAGTAACTGAGAAGAACCAGCTCACAGGCAGGAAGGAGACATTACAGCCTAGAGTGATGGGAGGGGGCAGGAAGCAACGGGCTGCCTGCAGGGGGAGATAGAGAGTATGTACCACACTGTAGTTTACTGACGGTTATCACACAGCAGGGAGGTGTCGTCATCCATAGACATGAGATATATTTGCAGATCCAGCTGAATTTGGCGAGACCTACTGACAATCTAATATCGGTGGTAACGGATGTAATATTAACAGCAGGTGCTACAAAAAAAAAGAAAAAAAAAAAGAAGTGGCTATATGGTACTGGTGCATCTTGTCTCCACTGGAACTATGGGTGGAGACATGGGTTGGGCAGGATCACTGACAAGGCATCACGCCCCCAGATGTTGATTGGTGCTGCCGCTATGTTCTGCAGGAGCAACATCACCACCATGCAGGGCATGGGTCCGCAGCTGCAGCTTCCCTACAAGCTGCCGGCGCTCCCACACCTTCTCACCATGGAGGACCAGCGGCACTCCCCAGCTGAGCGGGGTCCGGAGGAGAGGCTTTCTTAGCGAGGAGCCAGCATAGGTCTGGACGGAGGAGCGGCGTTCCTAGTTGCCGCTCCCACTGCTTGTTGGGAGGGCGATGGCAGAACTGCGCTGACCACGGTCTGGAGGAGAAGTAATCTTACTACCGCTGCTGCCACTGCATGGTAGGATGGAAGACCATCTGGAAGGTGTGAGCTCAGCGGAGCAGAGGGCTTCAGGAGCGGAGAGCGCAGCGGGGGCCGCAGGAAAGTGACACTGGGGTCGGAACTGGAAATTTGCAGCACGCCGGGGGAGAGTGACAGCTGACAGAGGCACTAGGAGGCGAGATGGTAGCCAGCGGGGAGCACACATAGCAGAATGGCAGGTATAGGTGTGAGGAACGAATGTGTTCATCAGCCAATCCGCTGTTGTGGGTGTCACCTGGCCCTCCCCTACTACTCAACCCGGTCAACCCATGTCTCCACTCATTCTTCTGGTGGAGGCAAGATGCCAGTACCTGGCTAGATAGTCATAGTAACATAGTATGTAAGGCCGAATGAAGACATTGTCCATCTAGTCCAGCCTGTCTATCCTACTGTGTTGATCCAGATCGTTAGCTATCCCCCTCATCCCTCCTATAAATTCTGTTCCTGACAGCTTCCAATGGGGGGACGTCAGAACCCCCCCCCATACACATCAGATGGCCGGCTGGGTTTGATCAACCATTATCTAGCATGGATGACCAGCAGATGACTATCTCAGGTCTCAGACCGTCTTAAGACCACCTCAGGTCTCGGAGCGGCTTTACCAGCACACATTACTGCAGCGGGACAACGGCTGAGCTCCAAGTCTGAGCCAGCCGCGAAATGTAGAAATCAGACCAGAAAAAGAAACAAAACTACAAAAAAAAATAAAAAATGGTCCAGCTCCTCTGCCAACCTTTGCGAGGTCTGAGAAGTATCCTGGGGACGACTGCAGGACTCACCGCTCATGCCAACAGTGTTCTCTTGTGGTTTCCTGCCTGGGAGAATACTACAACCAACAGGGGGATTCTTGTAAAAAAAGAGGAACCCCAACAAAACGGTGCCGGACCCCATTACACACTAATATGGTATATATTAGACAAAAGAGGAGGTGCTGTGATGTTCCTCTTACGGTGGGCTGCTCTCCTACGGCTATGATGACCGCATTACATTTCCTGCACAGTAGAAGGGCGCCGACACAATCTGGAGGGATTTTCCCAAATATGAATACAAGCGCTGTAAGCGGGTCATAAACGTGACATGTCTCAGAGATCCCGGAAGTTACAATGTTCTCAGGATACAAAGGTTACTCCTAGCCTTAGAACAGGCTGATCCTACAGACTACCTCCACCGCCGCAGGCAGTCTGCAGCCGGGCATGTCACCGGTAACACCCCTGCATTACTGCAGCGCAGGCTCTGATTGGCTGTCTAGCCTACTGTATGGTAATATATGTCCTGTACTCAGAGGCTTAAAGGGGTTGTCCAAGTTATACTTCCTCTGGAGAATGCAGTCGCCATAACAAACAATTTTATACCCACCTCTCCCGCGGGGCTGCTCCGGTCTCTCTTCAGCTTTACAGGCCTCTCCAGCCCCGCAGCCAATAACAGAGCACAGCAATTGATCACCGAGCTCTGTTATCGGCTACAGTGCCTGGGATGTCCCGTAAAACACCAGAGTTAAGGACACTGCAGGGGTGGGTGGGGGGTGGGAGAGGGGAATAAAAGATTATTTATGCTATTCCATGGGGATTGCATTTAAAGGCCCATTTACACGGAACGATGTTCGCTCAGTTTGAGTGACAGCTTCGAGCGATCATTTTGCATAAACTATCGAGTAGCTACTCAGTAACTTAAGAGCAATTTAGTGTACAAATGAAGCCTTCGCTGAAAGCAGTTAATAGCCGCGGGGCTCTTATCTGCTTTCAGCTCTTTTGTTCTCCTACGGGAAACAATGCTATCAGCACTACCCATGGAGAACTGCTGAAAAGGCTGAAGGACGATTTTTAGGTTGGCCTGAATTTAACGATCAGCTAGCAGTGCACGATGGCCGCACGTTTAAACGCAACGATGATTGCTCAAACGATCGCTTTTTAGCGATTTTTGAGCGATCATCGCTCAGTGTGAATGGGCCTTTACACAGGATCTACAACAGAGGGCGGCTATACGCAATGATAAATAGACATGGGCTGCAATTTCTATCCAGGAGCGTGAACAGAAAATCAAAAAGGAATGCCTTTCAATGACCGTGTTTTATGGCGGATGATCTGCGATCCCGGAATCCCCTGTGTGAGCCCGGCCTAACTCCTGTCTAATGACACTCAGATACAGAAGTTTGATATTAATTGAAATAGAAACCCATGAATTTTAATTAAGCAAAACTGTCCACCATAAGACGTCCTTGTCGCCCAGAGCAACCAATCACAGTGCAGCGTTCGTCTCTCAAGCTGCTGAAGTAAAATGAAAGCTGTACTGTGATTGGTTGCTATAAACAAGAAAGCCGTCTTATGGGGGACAGTTTTACTAAATCAAAATTTTTGAGTTTGATTCCATTGATATCAAATTTCTGTATCCGAGTGTCATTAGGTGCGGGTTATGGGGGTCTCACATCAGGAAGATCATCTGTAATAACCCCGTCTAAAAATATAGGGGACTAATTAAAAAAGTTTAATAAAAAAGTAGAAAAAAAGTAATTCATTTAAAATGATATTAACCCTTTGCAATCCAATTTTGGATTCAGGGTTTCCTAGGGGGCTTTCTCTTTCTGCCATTATACACTGGCGCCATCTGCTGGCTAGAGCCAGTACTGCGGAATGTGACATGCTGGAGAGGCTCCCAACAACAGAGCGGCCAGTAATCTACAGTAAGAATACCCTGCTGGACGTCTCCTGACATCAGAGCTGTACAGCCTTCAATCGGAATGTTGGAAGACGTCAGACAGTGGATTGGAAAGGGTTAAGAGTTCACAAAGAACCCTTTCCCCAAACATTACATAACAAAAAAAAAAAAATGTAAAAACCTAAAATCGGCATTGCTGCATCTATAAAAGTCTAATTTATTAAAACACCACATTATTAAACTAGGTCAGAAAAAAAGACAATGACAGAACTGCACGTTTTTTTCATCACTTTGACTCCAAGAAAAAAAAGTTGCATGCTCCCCCAAAGTGGTACCAATACAAGCTGCAGCTTTCCCCTCACACCGCCCTATCGGCGCATAATAAAAAAAAGTTATGAGGCTCAAAAGATGCCGACAAAACAATTCTTTTTTTAAAGAATATATATATATTTTTTCTCTTAAAGCATTATACTAAAAACCATGAGCGCCATAACCCCCCCCCCCCCTTACCCACCAAAATCATGCAATTAGGTTTTCTTCCTTATTTTGCCCCACTTGGACATTTTTGTAAGTCTTCCAACACATTATAGAGTATGCTCAATAGTACCACTAAAAAAATACAACTCTGCCCGACAGAAGAGAGCGCCCGTGTACACGCGTCACCGGAAATGGGGGAATACCAGAAGGGCAGCCTGTGACCCGGACGTGAGGGCAGCAATGACCCTTGGCCATGGAAGGGTTAATCCCTTTTTATTTCGTCTCTAAGAGGCGGGACGGAAAAAGACTATTCTGGAACTTTTATGGCTTTCATAAACAGCGGGATAGTTAGAGCTGGTTCACGTCCGCCGCCAGGACCAGATAGTACTGCATGCCTGAGAGCATGGAGGGAGCTGGGGGACCCCAATATAGTCTTCGGGGGTCCGTGAGCGGGTCACTATAGATGCAAGTGGCTTCACTATACTGGGAGGACTTGTAGCCCCATTACAGAGGGAAAAGCCAACAAGCCGATGTCAGAAGCAGCAAGCTGGTGGGTACGAGGGATTGGGAGCGTCGGAGGGATTATCTTGCTTATTCCCCTCCCCCCTTAGAAATAAACATGCATACTCGGCCGAGCGGCTACGTTTTTGGTGGACTCAGGAGAAACATACTTTTCTGCAAATTAAGGCTGAATGGAATTCCACCGCAGATCCGCAGCAAGTACCGTGCGTAGCGCACATTGGAAAAGGGCTTCTTCCTGCGCACAAGCGGAAACCAATTGTGATTCCTGCTTGTGGAAGGAAAATGACAGCACGTTTCTATTTTTGCGCGGACAGCTTCAATGGAAGCTCTCCGACCCACGGCCCATCCACCATTGACATCGCAGATAGGTTGCAGGTACCCGCATCATTGCCTAGCGACGGCGCGGAAAATCTGTACTGTGACAGCGAGCCATCCGGACCAATCACAGTAGAGAACGTGAGGAAAGAACACGGGTGCGCGGGGTTGCCGGCCGGCGCTTTTGCACACATCTGCAGTGAAGACCCGGCCGGGTAAGCAGGGCCCTCGGCAGCGGGCAGCGTTGGATTTCACTGCCGACTCCCGCATGCGGAATCCGATCCATCCATGGACGTTGGGCCTTACACGTCAACATGCCATGTGCAGCACATGGGACAACACAGACGGGATGTCGGAGTGTCCGGTGCGGGGGCCTCCCAAACATATCAGGCACGCCTTTTAAATCGCCTGTATGAATTTGGCCTTAAAGGGCTTTCCCATTACTGCTTAAAATTGTTGCACAATCGCTCTGGTTGCTGCTGACCCGGACATGTGACTGCTGCAGCCAATCACTGACTGTATATGGTCACTGCTGTCTCCAGTGATTGGCTGCAGCAGTCACATGACTTGGTCAGCAGCACCCAGAGCAGTTGTGAAGCAATTTCAAGTCACTGGAAATCCCCTGCAAGTGAGTGGGAAGCGATCAGAAAACTCCAGACCACAAATGGGAAGATTCCGTCAGTAATACTATTTAACCCCTGCAGAGCACGGTATTACTGAAGTGTAGCTCTGCGTTATTACAGTGCAGCACCTCACACCACTGATAAAAACACGACACATTTCTGTGACATTTTATAAAAGCCGCGGCTCGTTATAAAGCCGCCGTGGATACTGTAAAGCTATTGATTTCCAAGCATTTACCATAAGGAGCTATAGCGGGATTAATCTGCCCCACTGACCTACATACAGCAGAGTATACAAAGACAGACACCATTAACCCTATACACCAGGCTCCGCTATCCCGCCTCTGTATCTCCATACCAGTGTGACCATCACACCAGGTTGGGGAGGTGAACTAGTGGACCGCAGGCTGGAGAGAGTTACAGGAAAACCAGAGACCTCTGTAACGTTTAGAACACAGAACTAACTTGTCAACTGAAAACATTAAAACCCAACAAAACTGTCGTTGGTCCATCAGGCCCAGACCCTCGGACATGTACGCAGCTCCTGGCACACCACCGACAGAAGGCTGACGGTTATCCCACTGTAAAGGCAGACATCCGTCACCCATTAACATTCCTACGAATACGCTTGGCCTGCGCGCCGGGAGGGCGAGTCGGGCGCCCGCGGACACCCTTGGCCTGCGCACCGGGAGCCCACGGACACCCTTGGCCTGTTACGCCGGGAGGGCGAGTCGGGGGCCCACGGACACCCTTGGCCTGTTACGCCGGGAGGGCGAGTCGGGGGCCCACGGACACCCTTGGCCTGTTACGCCGGGAGGGCGAGTCGGGGGCCCACGGACACCCTTGGCCTGTTACGCCGGGAGGGCGAGTCGGGGGCCCACGGACACCCTTGGCCTGTTACGCCGGGAGGGCGAGTCGGGGGCCCACGGACACCCTTGGCCTGTTACGCCGGGAGGGCGAGTCGGGGGCCCACGGACACCCTTGGCCTGTTACGCCGGGAGGGCGAGTCGGGGGCCCACGGACACCCTTGGCCTGTTACGCCGGGAGGGCGAGTGGAACCCCACGGACACCCTTGGCCTGTTACGCCGGGAGGGCGAGTGGAACCCCACGGACACCCTTGGCCTGTTACGCCGGGAGGGCGAGTGGAACCCCACGGACACCCTTGGCCTGTTACGCCGGGAGGGCGAGTGGAACCCCACGGACACCCTTGGCCTGTTACGCCGGGAGGGCGAGTGGAACCCCACGGACACCCTTGGCCTGTTACGCCGGGAGGGCGAGTGGAACCCCACGGACACCCTTGGCCTGTTACGCCGGGAGGGCGAGTGGAGCCCCACGGACACGCTTGGCCTGTACGCCAGGAGGGCGAGTGGAGCCCCACGGACACGCTTGGCCTGTACGCCAGGAGGGCGAGTGGAGCCCCACGGATACGCTTGGCCTGTACGCCAGGAGGGCGAGTGGAGCCCCACGGATACGCTTGGCCTGTACGCCAGGAGGGCGAGTGGAGCCCCACGGATACGCTTGGCCTGTACGCCAGGAGGGCGAGTGGAGCCCCACGGATACGCTTGGCCTGTACGCCAGGAGGGCGAGTGGAGCCCCACGGATACGCTTGGCCTGTACGCCAGGAGGGCGAGTGGAGCCCCACGGATACGCTTGGCCTGTACGCCAGGAGGGCGAGTGGAGCCCCACGGATACGCTTGGCCTGTACGCCAGGAGGGCGAGTGGAGCCCCACGGATACGCTTGGCCTGTACGCCAGGAGGGCGAGTGGAGCCCCACGGATACGCTTGGCCTGTACGCCAGGAGGGCGAGTGGAGCCCCACGGATACGCTTGGCCTGTACGCCAGGAGGGCGAGTGGAGCCCCACGGATACGCTTGGCCTGTACGCCAGGAGGGCGAGTGGAGCCCCACGGATACGCTTGGCCTGTACGCCAGGAGGGCGAGTGGAGCCCCACGGATACGCTTGGCCTGTACGCCAGGAGGGCGAGTGGAGCCCCACGGATACGCTTGGCCTGTACGCCAGGAGGGCGAGTGGAGCCCCACGGATACGCTTGGCCTGTACGCCAGGAGGGCGAGTGGAGCCCCACGGATACGCTTGGCCTGTACGCCAGGAGGGCGAGTGGAGCCCCACGGATACGCTTGGCCTGTACACCAGGAGGGCAAGTGGAGCTCTACAGATATGCTTGGCCTGTACGCCAGGAGGCTGAGTGGAGCCCCACGGATACGCTTGGCCTGTACACCAGAGGGTGAGTGGAGCTCTACAGATATGCTTGGCCTGTACACCAGAGGGTGAGTGGAGCTCTACAGATATGCTTGGCCTGTACACCAGGAGGCTGAGTGGAGCCCTATAGATACGCTTGGTCTGTACGGCAAGAGAGAGTGTGGAGCCCTATGGAGCCCCGGGAAGCTGTAGCTTATAAGAGCAATGGTATATTCACATGGGTGGATCCTGCATCAGATTTCCGTGCAGATTCCACCTCAGTAACCGCTATATGATTGTAGGGTCGCGGATCCAAACACGGATTCAGCCCTCTTCAATGAACAAATCCGCACGCAGATTTTCTAATGAGATCAAGACCTCTGCGCCGAATTCCACTGACAGTTTTGTGGTGTGGAATTGATGCCGAGTCCGCATGGGGTTCACATCAACGCAATCATCTCCTGCTGTGTGAACGAGGCCGGAAGCTGACTTTGTAGCATTAGGCCACATTCCCACAGGCGACAAAATTGCACGATTATGCCACGATGCAATGCGATCCTGTGATTGGTTCATCCAGCGGTGCATTGATTGCTGAGCAGCGGCCGAAGGACCAATCAATGCACCGCTGGATGAACCAATCACAGGATCGCATTGGTTCATTGGCTGAGCAGCGCTGGAAGAACCAATCAGAGCCATCGCTTTCTGGAGGCGGGTTTTATGAATCCCACAACCAGGAAGTGATCTTCTGTGGGCAAACGAGGTCAGCAGGACGCGCGGCGGAGCTCCGGACAGCAGCGGGAGGACCCGGACCGAGCCTGCTAGGTAAGTATTCCCTTTTTTAAATGAAGTGCAGCTAGGGCTTAACCTTTTATCACTGTCAGCAGCGATGCGAGAAATGATTTTCCCCAAGAAAACGCTTCGCGGTCGCTACAAAATCACGGGAACAAAGCTCTGATATCGCTGTGGCCGGTGTGAAAGAGGCCTTGTAGTCAGGGGTACGATTAATTATACCAAGCAGGTGACAATGATCATCATTTTCATTTGTAGGTTGAAACAGTCATTAACTGAAACAGCTATGTAACAGCCAGACTCTGCTACAAGGGTGAGGTTGTGGAAGACAGTTGTACTGCATCAGCAAGGTCTCTCCTAGGCAAAGATCTCAAAGCAGACTGGGGATTTAAAGGGGTTGTCCCGCGGCAGCAAGTGGGTCTATACACTTCTGTATGGCCATATTAATGCACTTTGTAATGTACATTGTGCATTAATTATGAGCCATACAGAAGTTATAAAAAGTTTTATACTTACCTGCTCCGTTGCTGGCGTCCTCGTCTCCATGGTGCCGACTAATTTTCGCCCTCCGATGGCCAAATTAGCCGCGCTTGCGCAGTCCGGGTCTTCTGCTTTCTTCTATGGAGCCTTTCGTGCAGGATGCCGGCTCCGTGTAGCTCCGCCCCGTCACGTGCCGATTCCAGCCAATCAGGAGGCTGGAATCGGCAATGGACCGCACAGAAGAGCTGCGGTCCACGGAAGAAGAGGATTCCGGCGGCCATCTTCACAGGTAAGTATAGAAGTCACCGGAGCGCGGGGATTAAGGTAAGCGCTCCGGTAAGCTTTCTGTACGTCCCTGCATCGGGGTTGTCTCGCGCCGAACGGGGGGGGGGGGGGGGGGTTGAAAAAAAAAAAAAAACCGTTTCGGCGCGGGACAACCCCTTTAAGATGTGCTGTTCAAGCTCTTTTGAAGAAGTGCAAAGAAAAGAGCAATGACCATAAACGCAGTGGTCAGCCAAGGAAACTTATGGCCCTTTTACCCGAGACGTCAGTCGGGTAAACAAAACATGCTGGGGAGCGGGACAATAATGAGTGTCTGCAGGCAGCATTGAAGCATGGTGGAGAGCGGTACAATAATGAGTGTCTGCAGGCAGCAGTGAAGCATGGGGGAGAGCGGTACAATAATGAGTGTCTGCAGGCAGCAGTGAAGCATGGGGGAGAGCGGTACAATAATGGGTGTCTGCAGGCAGCAGTGAAGCATGGTTGAGAGCGGGACAATAATGAGTGTCTGCAGGCAGCAGTGAAGCATGGGGGAGAGCGGTACAATAATGAGTGTCTGCAGGCAGCAGTGAAGCATGGGGGAGAGCGGTACAAGAATGAGTGTCTGCAGGCAGCAGTGAAGCATGGGGGAGAGCGGGACAATAATGTGTGTCTGCAGGCAGCAGTGAAGCATGGGGGAGAGTGGGACAATAATGAGTGTCTGCAGGCAGCAGTGAAGCATGGGGGAGAGCGGGACAATAATGAGTGTCTGCAGGCAGCAGTGAAGCATGGGGGAGAGCGGGACAATAATGAGTGTCTGCAGGCAGCAGTGAAGCATGGTTGAGAGCGGTACAATAATGTGTGTCTGCAGGCAGCAGTGAAGCATGGGGGAGAGCGGGACAATAATGAGTGTCTGCAGGCAGCAGTGAAGCATGGGGGAGAGCGGGACAATAATGAGTGTCTGCAGGCAGCAGTGAAGCATGGGGGAGAGCGGGACAATAATGGGTGTCTGCAGGCAGCAGTGAAGCATGGGGGAGAGCGGTACAAGAATGAGTGTCTGCAGGCAGCAGTGAAGCATGGTTGAGAGCGGTACAATAATGGGTGTCTGCAGGCAGCAGTGAAGCATGGGGGAGAGCGGTACAAGAATGAGTGTCTGCAGGCAGCAGTGAAGCATGGTTGAGAGCGGTACAATAATGGGTGTCTGCAGGCAGCAGTGAAGCATGGGGGAGAGCGGGACAATAATGAGTGTCTGCAGGCAGCAGTGAAGCATGGTTGAGAGCGGTACAATAATGTGTGTCTGCAGGCAGCAGTGAAGCATGGGGGAGAGCGGGACAATAATGAGTGTCTGCAGGCAGCAGTGAAGCATGGGGGAGAGCGGGACAATAATGAGTGTCTGCAGGCAGCAGTGAAGCATGGGGGAGAGCGGGACAATAATGAGTGTCTGCAGGCAGCAGTGAAGCATGGTTGAGAGCGGTACAATAATGTGTGTCTGTAGGCAGCAGTGAAGCATGGGGGAGAGCGGGACAATAATGAGTGTCTGCAGGCAGCAGTGAAGCATGGGGGAGAGCGGGACAATAATGAGTGTCTGCAGGCAGCAGTGAAGCATGGGGGAGAGCGGGACAATAATGGGTGTCTGCAGGCAGCAGTGAAGCATGGGGGAGAGCGGTACAATAATGAGTGTCTGCAGGCAGCAGTGAAGCATGGTTGAGAGCGGTACAATAATGGGTGTCTGCAGGCAGCAGTGAAGCATAGGGGAGAGCGGTACAAGAATGAGTGTCTGCAGGCAGCAGTGAAGCATGGTTGAGAGCGGTACAATAATGGGTGTCTGCAGGCAGCAGTGAAGCATGGGGGAGAGCGGGACAATAATGAGTGTCTGCAGGCAGCAGTGAAGCATGGGGGAGAGCGGGACAATAATGAGTGTCTGCAGGCAGCAGTGAAGCATGGGGGAGAGCGGGACAATAATGAGTGTCTGCAGGCAGCAGTGAAGCATGGGGGAGAGCAGTACAATGAGTGTCTGCAGGCAGCAGTGAAGCATGGTGGAGAGCGGTATCAGCACTGAGAAGTAAAGGCAGACACTTATCCACCAGGTAATCTCATCAGGGAGGCGTCTTGATTGGGTGGTTGTGCTGCTGCAGAGCCCTGTTATCATCATCCAGTCTGTCTGGGGTTACATGAAGAGACAGAAGGATTGGAGCGAGTCGACAGAAGATCTGTGCTCACAAGATGTCTGGAACAACCTCCCTGCAGAGTTCATTCAAAAACTGTGTGCAAGTGTACCGAGGAGAACTGATGTTGTGAAGGTGACGGCCGTCGCACCAAGTCCTGCGGGGTCACATTTCTCTCTTGTTCAGTTGCTTTGTATTTTGTTAACAGACAAAAAATAAACTGTCTGACAGCAACCTCCTACCACTGACACTCCTGCCCCTGCAGCGCCCCCTACAGGGTTACTGTACCCATTACCGCCCCACAGGACACAGGAGGTAGACCCCCCGCACTGCCGCCCCCACAGGACACAGGAAGTAGACCGACACAGGAGGTAAACCCCCACAGGTGGACCCCAGCACTGCTGCCCCCCATAGGACATATCAGGTAGACCCCCACTGGACACAAGAGGTAGACCCACACACTGCCACCCCCCACAGGACACGGGAGGTAGACCCCCCACACTGCCGCCCCCCACGGGACACAAGAGGTAAACCCCCTCACTGCCACCCCCCATAGGACACAAGAGGTAAACCCCCTCACTGCCACCCCCCATAGGACACAAGAGGTAAACCCCCACACTGCCGCCCCCCACAGGACACGGGAGGTAGACCCCCACACTGCCGCCCCCCACGGGACACAAGAGGTAAACCCCCTCACTGCCGCCCCCCACGGGACACAAGAGGTAGACCCCCACACTGCCGCCCCCCACCGGACACAAGAGGTAAACCCCCTCACTGCCGCCCTCCACAGGACACGGGAGGTAAACCCCCTCACTGCCGCCCCCCACGGGACACAAGAGGTAAACCCCCTCACTGCCGCCCCCCACAGGACACGGAAGGTAGACCCCCACAGGACACGGGAGGTAGACCCCCGCACCGCCGACCACCTGGAGTCTTTTGTACCTTCTCCGTCTCCTCCGCGCCGCCTGCAGACCCGTCAGAGCGGCGGCGGCTCCTCAGTCCCGGCGGTGAGACGGCCGATGTAACCCGCTCTGCGGTCGGCAGCGCCGAGTCCTCACTTACCGCGGACGGCTGCCCTTCCTCCGGCTCTTTGTTCTCGGGCTCCCCGCGCTGACGGCCTTTGTTCCCCGCGGTGCTCGCCTACAGCTGGCCGGCGGGTGACACCGTGTGACGGGGGGCTGTGCGGCTCCTCGTGTGCGGCTGAGCCCACCCAGCTGCTGGGGACTGCGGGCACGCCTCTCCGGGAAGGCGGACAATGCCCGGGTAATGGCGGCGGCTGGGTGACGGCAGGGCGGGGAGACGGCGGAGCCCGGAGCGCAGCGGGACCCTCAGGACGCCCCGGGACCCCCAATTTTATCCATTTTTGTTTTTTTTATCTCCCCACCTCTAAAAAAATCACTTTAGTTTCTCTGCGGCCGCCGCCTGCGGGTGTCTGCAGCCCCCACTATAGCAGTGACCCCATCACTGCCTCCTCCGGCAACCCCAATGCAGCAGTGACCCCATCACTGCCTCCTCCGGCAACCCCACTGCAGCGGTGACCCCATCACTGCCTCCTCCGGCAACCCCACTGCAGCGGTGACCCCATCACTGCCTCCTCCGGCGCCCCCACTGCAGCGGTGACCCCATCACTGCCTCCTCCGGCGCCCCCACTGCAGCGGTGACCCCATCACTGCCTCCTCCGGCAACCCCACTGCAGCGGTGACCCCATCACTGCCTCCTCCGGCAACCCCAATGCAGCAGTGACCCCATCACTGCCTCCTCCGGCGCCCCCACTGCAGCGGTGACCCCATCACTGCCTCCTCCGGCGCCCCAACTGCAGCAGTGACCCCATCACTGCCTCCTCCGGTGACCCCATCACTGTCTCCCCCGGCGCCCCTACTGCAGCGGTGACCCCATCACTGCCTCCTCCGGCGCCCCTACTGCAGCAGTGACCCCATCACTGCCTCCTCCGGTGACCCCATCACTGCCTCCTCCGGTGACCCCATCACTGTCTCCCCCGGCGCCCCTACTGCAGCGGTGACCCCATCACTGCCTCCTCCGGCGCCCCTACTGCAGCAGTGACCCCATCACCGCCTCCTCCGGCGCCCCCCACTGCAGCGGTAACCCCATCACCGCCTCCTCCGGTGCCCCTACTGCAGCAGTGACCCCATCACCGCCTCCTCCGGTGCCCCTACTGCAGCAGTGACCCCATCACCGCCTCCTCCGGTGCCCCTACTGCAGCAGTGACCCCATCACCGCCTCCTCCGGTGCCCCTACTGCAGCAGTGACCCCATCACCGCCTCCTCCGGTGCCCCCACTGCAGCGGTGACCCCATCACTGCCTCCTCCGGTGCCCCCACTGCAGCGGTAACCCCATCACTGCCTCCTCCGGCGCCCCCACTGCAGCGGTAACCCCATCACTGCCTCCTCCGGCGCCCCCCACTGCAGCGGTAACCCCATCACCGCCTCCTCCGGTGCCCCTACTGCAGCAGTGACCCCATCACCGCCTCCTCCGGTGCCCCTACTGCAGCAGTGACCCCATCACCGCCTCCTCCGGTGCCCCTACTGCAGCAGTGACCCCATCACCGCCTCCTCCGGTGCCCCTACTGCAGCAGTGACCCCATCACCGCCTCCTGCGGCGCCCCTACTGCAGCGGTAACCCCATCACTGTCTCTTTCGGGCCCCCACTGCAGAGGTAACTCCATCACTGCCTCCGGCGCCCCCACTGCAGCGGTAACCCCATCACCGCCTCCTCCGGTGCCCCTACTGCAGCAGTGACCCCATCACCGCCTCCTCCGGCGCCCCTACTGCAGCGGTAACCCCATCACTGTCTCTTCCGGGCCCCCACTGCAGCGATAACCCCATCACTGCTTCCTCTGGCGACCCCATCACTGCCTCTTCCGGCGCACCCATTGCAGAAGTAACACCATCACTGTCTCTTCCGGGCCCCCACTGCAGCGATAACCCCATCACTGCCTCCTCTGGCGACCCCATCACTGCCTCTTTCGGCGCACCCATTGCAGCAGTAACACCATCACTGTCTCTTCCGGGCCCCCACTGCAGCGATAACCCCATCACTGCCTCCTCTGGCGACCCCATCACTGCCTCTTTCGGCGCACCCATTGCAGCAGTAACACCATCACTGTCTCTTCCGGGCCCCCCACTGCAGCGATAACCCCATCACTGCCTCCTCCGACACCCCCACTGCAGCCGTAACCCCACCATACATTGCGGCTGCCGACTGTTTTACAGCTTACACCCGCCTGCAACAGTCCGATGATCCGCACTGTTCATCCGAGCTGTTAACCCTTTAAATGACACTATCAATTCTGACAGCAGCATTTAAATGACCGATGTTTGGGGGTCCCTTACGGCCCCCCGCAATAAGATAGCGGGTTGCTGTGCGGTTGTCATGGAAGCCGGGAGCCTACTGAAAGGCCCTTAGTTCTGCCATTGCAGAGTGCCTATCAACCCATGCCCCTGGGGTAGCTGCCTGTCAGATTGCGGTATACGGTAATGTCATGGCAGGAGCGATCAAAGCATCGCAAGTTCTTGTCCCCTGGGGGCCTAAAAAAAAGTAAAAATAAGTCTAAAAAATTATACTAATTAAAAAAAAAAAAAGTATGTTTAACCCCTTCCCGCTATAGGGCGTACATTTACGTCATGCAGCGTCGGGGTTGGTATGAAGGGAGATGGTGGGGCGACCTCTCTTCGTATAGCGCAAGCGTCAGCTGTTTATTACAGCTGACACCCGCGGGCAATAGCTGCAATGAGCTGCGCAGCTGATTGTGGCTATTAACCCTTTAAATCCCCCAGAATCATGTTCGGGGGTTCCGTATGGCACCCCAGCGATGAGATCGCAGGGAGCCGTATGGGTGTCATGGCAGTGGGAGTCCTTCTGAAAGGCCCCAGGGCTGCCTTAGCAGGCTGCCTGTCAAGCCGTCTCCATGGGGTGGCTTGATAGACTGCCTGTCAAATCGCAGTATGATATACCGTATATACCGGCGTATAAGGCGACGGGGCGTATAAGACGACCCCCCAACTGTCACCTTATACGCCGGTATACAGTGGAGAAAAAAAAAAAAATTCATTACTCACCTCCCACGGCGTTCTGTCGCGCTCCGGCAGGATGTCGCTCGCTCCGGCAGGATGTCGCTCGCTCCTCGTCCCCGCCGCAGCATAGCTTTCTGAATGCGGGGCTTGAAATCCCCGCTTCCAGAAAGCTAATACACACGCCGGCAGCCATGACATCATTGAATGGCTGTGATTGGCTAAAGCACACGTGGCTTCAGCCAATCACACTATTCAATGACATCATTGAATGGGTGTGATTGCTAACACGTGCGCCTTCAGCCAATCACAGCCATTCAATGCTGTCATGGCTGCCGGCGTGTGTATTAGCTTTCTGGAAGCGGGGATTTCAAGCCCCGCATTCAGAAAGCTATGCTGCGCCGGGGACGAGGAGCGAGCGACATCCTGCCGGAGCGCGACAGAACGCCGTGGGAGGTGAGTAATAAATTTTTTTTTTTTACACTTTTTTTTTTTTGTATTACCGGCGCATAAGACGACCCCCGACTGCAGAGCAGATTTTTCGGGGTTCAAAAGTCGTCTTATACGCCGGTATATACGGTAATGTTATAGTATTACGACATACTGCAGGAGTGATCAAAGCATTGCTAGTTGTGGTCCCCCGGGGGGGCTTAAAAAAAAAAAAAGGAAAAATCAGATCAATAAAGTTTTACTAATTGTAAAAAAAAAAAGTAATAAAAGTTTAAATCGCCCCACTTTTGCTATATCTATAGTAAAAAACCCCTAAATCATAAAACAAAACTACATATTTGGTATCGCCGCATCTGTAAAAGTCCGATCTATCAAGGTAGCGCATTATTTACCCTGCATGGTGAACTTCGTCCAAGAAAAATAAAGAATTGCAGAAATGCACTTTTTTGGTCACCCAGTCTCCCAGAAAAAAAGGCAATAAAAAGCGATCAAAAGTTTGTATAAATTCCGAAGTGGTACCAACACAAACTACAGGACGTCCTGCAAAAAAAGAGCCCTCACACAACTATGTCGATGGAAAAGTAAAAAAGTTATTGTGCGCAGAATATGGCTGCAGAAAATAATTTTAAAAAATTAAATGTTTTTGAAAAAAATTCAAAAGTACAGAAAAAAAACAAAACAAAAACCTATATAAGTTTGGTGTCGTAGTAATCGTACTGACCCGTAGAATAAAGTCATCATGTCGTTTGTGCGCCGTAGAAACAGGATGCAGGGAAAGATGGCGGAATGTCGTTTTTTTCCATTTTACTCCACCTAAAACTTTTTACATTTTTTGTTTAGTACACTATATAGTACGTTATCCCCTTAGTGACCAAGCCAAATTTTAGGTGGTTAAAATCGTCCAATAGAATTTGTGTATATTCATTACAAGCCCAAAATTAGGAAAATTCTGAAAAAATTGTCTTTTTTTCACCTTTTCAACTGCAATATCTCAACTATGTGCAAACATATAATTTTTTGATCAGATATATATTTCCATCTGTTTACTTTATCCTCTTACGTCATGGGGCTAGCACGAGATCATAGCCGGCTGTCACTAGTAGCCGACGTACCGCTGCCCCCCCCCCCCCCCCCGCTTTTAACCCCTTCCCTTATAAGGCCACATCGACGGAAAAATAAAAAAGTTATGGCTTTTGAAAAATGGAGATGGAAAAATACCAAAAATCGCTTGGTTCTCAACGCCAAAATAGGCCGTTTCCTTAAGGGGTTAACATTACTTAGCAACATTTTGAGGAACACTTTGTTTTCCTGCACCAAGCCAAGATTGCAAAGGCTCATGAGTGTCAGAATGATAGAGACCCCCACAAATGACCCCATTTTATAAACTACACCCCTTTATGTATTCACTGAGGGGTCCATCGGGGCAGCTGAGATTACTCACCCTGCTCCTCCATGCTGATCTGGTCCTCCAGGACCTGACACTGGCCTTCTGCGCATGCGCGCCAGGCATCATTACGTCAAAAAGCTGGGAGTCCCGGTAAATTTGAAATCTCCTGGCTCCTGAAGGTAGCCGGGAGGCAGGAGATGTCACCGTTATCCAATGGATAACGGCGAACACGGAAAAGTGAAAAAAGTTAAAGTTTCACCTCCCCTCGTGGATTGGATCCACGAGGGGAGGCGAAAATACTCACCCCCATCCTCCATGATGTCTGGCAGCGATCTACAGCTGCCATGGGATTGTGCACATGCGCTGATCTGGCACACATGCGCAGAAGGCCAGGGACTGCTGTATGTTATCTGGTGGATAATAAGGATCATGGAAAGTTAAAAGGTGTAAAAAAAAAAAAAAGTTTAAAAATTAAAATTTCATCTCTGCTTCGTATCTGTGAGGGGAGATGAAATTACATACCCAAGGTCTCTGGATTTGTCCCTCAATGAGATATTTATCTGCGGACCTTACCCCGGCTTCGGTGCATGCACCCATCAGCATAATGTGCACTATAGGAAAAAACTGCCTTTAAAATGACGTATTTGCAAAAATATGAAATTTTATTTTTTCTCCTCTAAATTGCATTAACCCCTGAAAAAAAAACCTATGGGGTCAAAATACTCCTGACCCCCCTCGGTGAATATATTAAGGGGTGCATTTTTTAAAATGGGGTCATTTGTAGTGGTATCTATCATTCTGACACCTATGAGCCTTTACAATCTTGGCTTGGTGCAGGAAAACAAAGTGTTCCCCAAAATGTTGATAATTAATGTTAAATTTGTACGGCTCCTAAATGGTTAAAAAAAGAACAAAAGCTTTTCAAATGTGCGCCCAAAATAAAGTAAACAGATGGATATATATATCTTATCAAAAATCTGTACAGTATGTTTGCACATATTTGATATATTACAATAGAAAATGTGAAAAAATGACAATTTAAAAAAAAAAAATAAAAAAATTCCCAATTTTGGCACTTTAAATAAATATACACAAATTCTATCTGCCTATTTTTACCACCTAAATGAAGTACAACATGTGGCGAAAAAACATCAGAATCACTTGGATATGCAAAACCTTTACAGAGTTATTCCATGTTAAAGTGACAGATGTCAGATTGCCAAAATTTGTCTGTCATTAAGGCGCAAACAGGCTTGGTCACTAAGGGGTTAAACTTTTTTACAATTTTTACATGATTGCTTTTATCCATTGGATAGCAGCGATCATGTGACCGGGAACCGCATACAGCGGCTCCTGGTGACAGCTCCCTGGTCTCGGGTGCTTATACTAGCCGGGAGCAGGGGAACGTCGTCACAAAAAAAAATAACACCTGAATTGCCCTTGTTTGGTCACCCTGTCTCCAAGAAAATATTTAATAAAAATTTAACAAAAAGTCGTATGAATCCCAAAATAGTACCAATGGAAACTACAGGACGTCCTGCAAAAAATGAGCCCTCGCACAACGATGTAGATGGAAAAATAAAAACGTTATAGCTGTCAGAAAATGGCGGCAGAAAATAATTAAAAAAAATTATTTTTATTAAAAAAAAAAAAAGCACAGCAAAATTTAAAAAACTGTATAAATTTGGTATCGTAGTAATCGTACTGACCCAAAGAATAAAGATATCAGGTCATTTTTGTTGCAGCGTGTACGCCGTAGAAATGCCGCACACAAAGATGGCAGAATTTCGCTGTTTTTTCCATTTTACTCTCTTTTTAAAAGGTTTTTCAGTACATTATATAGTACCATTGAAAAATACAACTTGTCCCCCAAAACAATAGCACTCAGACATCTGTGTGGGTGGATAAATGAAAGAGGTATGCTATTTTAAAAGGGGAGAGGAAAAAAAGAACCGCATCCTTACGGGGTTAAAAAATAAAATATCTGTGGAAAAGCCTAAAATTATTTTTTCCGCCGTAAGGTTTCTTTTTTTTTTTGGCAACATAGTTGTGAGAGGGTTTGTTTTTTGCAGGACGTCTTCTAGTTTCTATTGGCACCATTTACAATGTTTTCCACATTCATCATGCGGGGTAAATAATGCGTTATTTTGATAGATTGGACTTTTACAGTTGCAGTGATACCAAATATGTTTTTTTTTTTTTTTTTTTTTATGGAACGCTTCACGAATTTGCGTGTCATCCTTGCACAGGGGCCATGCTAATCTTCTCTGTATCGTTCCAATTTTAGTATATGTGCTGCCGAAGCAAGCACTGTTTGTTTTTTTTAATTTAGAGTTTTTTATTATAAATATGGCAAAAGTTTTATTTTAAACTTTTATTACCTTTTATTTTTTTTAGTACTTAAAGGGGTTGTCTCGCGGCAGCAAGTGGGGGTATACACTTCTGTATGGCCATATTAATGCACTTTGTAATGTACATCGTGCATTAATTATGAGCCATACAGAAGTTATTCACTTACCTGCTCCGTTGCTGGCGTCCTCGCCTCCATGGATCCGTCTAATTCTGATGTCTTCTTGCTTTTTTAGACGCGCTTGCGCTGTGCGGTCTTCTGCCTGGTGAATGGGGCCGCTCGTGCCGGAGAGCTGGTCACCGCGTCGTCATCGTAGCTCCGCCCCGTCACGTGTGCCGATTCCAGCCAATCAGGAGGCTGGAATCGGCAATGGAACCTACAGAGCCCATGGTGCACCATGGGAGAAAACTGCAGTGCATCCCTGGGAAAGGACCGGCGGCCATCTTTGGGAGAAGATTTTTTAAAGTCCTTATTTCATCGGATCAGTGAGTAGCAAGCGGTTTAAAAACCGCTTTAATTTGCTATTTTATGCCAGGGGGGTGAACAGGGGGAATGGGGTAAGGTAAAATTTTGAGGTTTGCCGCGAGACAACCCCTTTAATAAAACTTTTTAAAACTGATTTTACTTTTTTTTTGTTTAAAGTCCCTATAGGGGACAAGAACTTGTAGTGGTTTGATCACTCCTACAGTATGATGTAATGCCATAGCATTACATTATACAGTGATCTGACAATCTATTAAGCCATAGAGGGGGGGGGGGGGCATTTGGGACCCCCAAACTCTGATTGGAGCATTTAAATGCCGCTGCCAGAATTGATCACAGCTGTTGCAGGCGGGTGTCAGCTGTAAGAAACAGCCGTCACCCGCATTGTATGGGGCGACCCCTGATTCCTCTCTATACACACCCTGAACTTCCATGACATGAGTGTACTTCCTGAAACAAGGGGGAAAGGCTCCCAAATAATCCCTTAGGACAGAGCCCCTACTGACTGGGTCCGGCGGCCGTATAACACAAGGTCCGCTTTCGTCTGTGCAGCAGGCTCACAGGGTACGACCAGAACAGACTGTCCTCTGCAGGGTGGTAGCGAGGGGCCCGTCGGGGTCTACAAGAGAACAGGGAGTAGGGTTACCTGAAGGAACGGGGCTCCTCACAATGAGATCAGGAGCGCCATGCAGGTGTCATGGCAGCCGGGGTTCTTCTGAAAGGCACCAGTCCTGTCATGGCAGAATGCCTATCAAGCCATCCCCGTGGGGTGGCTTGATAGACTGCCTGTCAGAATGCAGTATGATGAAACGCTATGGCATTACATCATGCTGCATAAGCGATCAAAGCATCGCAAGTTGTTATCTCCTCTGGGGACTAAAAGAAAATGTAAAAAGGAGAACAATAAAGTTTTATTAGTTATTAAAAAAAAAAGTTATAAAAGTTCAAGACCTCCCTTTTGCCATAATTACAATAAAAAAAATCTACATAATAAAAATACATATTTGGTATCGCCGCATCCGTAAAAGTACTATCTATCAAAGTAATGCATTATTTACCACGCACGGTGAACGTTGTCCAGGAAAAGAAACACAGATTGGCAGAAATTCACTTTTTTCGTCACCCAGTTGCCAAGAAAAAAAAAAAAAAAATAGAATAACGCGCGATCAAAAAGCCATATGTATTAAAAAATACCAACAGAAACTACAGGACGTACTGCACAAAATGAGCCCGCGCACAACTATGTCAATGAAAAAATTAAAAAGTTATTGTGCGCAGAAGATGGAGGCAGAAAATAATTTTAAAAAATTAAATATCTTTAAAAAAATATATAAGTAACACAGCAAAAAAAAAAAACTATACAAGTTTGGTATCGTAGTAATCATACTGACCCATAGAATAAAGTTATCATGTCACTTTTGTTGCAGTTTGTGCGCCGTAGAAACAAGATGCACGTAAAGATGGCGGAATGTCGTTTTTTTCCGATTTCTCTCCACTCAGAATTTTTAAAAAGTTTTTCAATACATTATATGGTACATTAAATAGCACCATTGAAAACTACAACTCGCCCTGCAAAAAACAAGCCCTCATACAGCGACGTCGATGGATAAATAAAGGAGTTACGATTTTTTTAAAAGGAGGGAGGAAAAAACGAAAATGGAAAAAAGCAAAAAAGCTCCGTTACTAAGGGGTTAAGTATTCATAGTTTCAGCAGTGTGGTGCAGTTGATAGTTGTGATAATGTGTTTAACCTTGGAGATACGGCAGTTTTTTATTTCTTTTTTCCTCCTCACTTGCAAAAAATCATTTTTTTTTACATTTTTCAGTTGATGCCCCCTTATCTCGTCTGCGGGGGTGCTGTTTGAGAGACAGATTGGGCCCTCTCCCTCCGTCAAGCCATTTAAATGATGCGGTCAACGCTGACCACCGGATCTAAAAAGTTAGTTCTGTAGAGGCTGGTAAGACCTCTGTCGGGTCTCCGAGAGGTGGGAACCCAACCACAGTGAGGCCTACTAGTGTCAGTGAAGATCTAGATACCAGATCTACACAGTGATAGTGATTACAGTGCAATTACCTTCAGTGATCACCGATGATGTGTTCTCCGATTGGAAAAGTTTTTTTTTCTTTGCATTGGTGGCCAGACCACAATAAATACTTCTGTCAGCCACGATTCATCTCTGCACACTCTCCCTATCCTGCTGCTACACCCAATGCCCCTCTTAATGCTCCCCATAGTAATAGTGCCTCCATGCAGTAATAATTTCCCCATAGTGTCTACCACAAGAAATAATGCCTCCTTTGTGCCCCCACATTGTAATAATACCTTTTTATGCTCCACATAGTAGCAAATCCCCTTTGAAAGTAATAATGTCCACTTTGTGCCCCTGCCAAGTAATAACCGCATAGACAAACTCCTTCCTTCTCTTCTCACTAGACCCGAAAGGCCAAGACTCTTCTAGACCGAAGGTATAAGAAACCATGGGGGAGAGGCAGGACAGGCTGAGGAGCTGACCTGGTGGAGGTATCATGGTTAAATTAGTGCTGGAAAAAGGTTATATTACGCCAACCTTTTAAAGAAGCTGGAGTAATATATTAAAGGAGATGTCCCGCGCCGAAACGGGTTTTTTTTTTTTTCAACCCCCCCCCCGTTCGGCGCGAGACAACCCCGATGCAGGGAGGTAAAGAAAGCTCACCGGAGCGCTTACCTTAATCCCCGCGCTCCGGTGACTTCTCTACTCACCGCTGAAGATGGCCTCTTCCTCCGTGGACCGCAGCTCTTCTGTGCGGTCCACTGCCGATTCCAGCCTCCTGATTGGCTGGAATCGGCACGTGACGGGGCGGAGCTACACGGAGCTACACGGAGCCCCATAGAAGACTGCAGAAGACCCGGACTGCGCAAGCGCGGCTAATTTGGCCATCGGAGGCCAAAAATTAGTCGGCTCCATGGAGACGAGGACGCTAGCAACGGAGCAGGTAAGTATAAAACTTTTTATAACTTCTGTATGGCTCATAATTAATGCACAATGTACATTACAAAGTGCATTATTATGGCCATACAGAAGTGTATAGACCCACTTGCTGCCTCGGGACATCTCCTTTAAGTGGGCAAGACGGTGCAAGTTTCAGGACTAATACAGGAAGTATAAGAGAACCCAGTTTGAGGAACGGGCAGGGCCATTATATAGGTTTGAAAATGAGGGATCAATAATAGAATAGGAGGGAACATATATTGAACACGTGCGACCATGGACTGGCCCACATAACTAAATTCCATAAACACAGTGAGAGCCAGGATGTTGGCCATGGTTAAAGGGGAAGGGGACAAGGGGGACTGTAAGTCAGAGTTATCTATAGATTCCAGTCATTGTCCCACAATTCTATTGATAGGGGGCAGGCAGGTCTCTGGGATCATTGTTCTCTAGGTCTTGTGTTGGGGATAGGGTGCTGGAAAACCAAAGCAACTATAATCCAGTCAGGAACTTGCACTGGAGGAATCTGTGGGTTCATGAACAGTAGTGGTATTCCCATTTACAGGAGATGGAAAGTGTGTCCCCAGGTGTATGTCACTCCTCATCTCCAAGACAGGGCACAGTAATCACCTCATCATTAGAATGCAGTTGGAGATGTCTGGCAGGAGGTGAATTTTGGCTTCGTTGAGGACCAAGGGCCTAGACTCCCATGCTTTACACATAATTTGCTCCTTGAGAGTATAGCAATGGATATATAATAATAATCTTTATTTGTATAGCGCCAACTTATTCCGCAGCGCTTTCAGGCATGGATAAATGCAAAACAAAACAACAATTACAATGTGAGGGTACATTCGGTTTGAAACAAATGGGTTGGGGGTGGTACAGGAGGTGCAAAGGGGGGGGAGCGAGGCATGGGGAACACAGGCAATGGTTTTTATGTGGAAATCAGTTATTAGAAGGCAGACGGGGTGGGGCAGTAAGGAGGTGCAGAGGTAGAGGTCGTATGCGATAGGCCGGATGGAAGGTGTGGGGAGCCATAGGGAGGGGTGGGGGACTAGGTCAGGAGATTTGGTATGCCTCCCTGAAGAGGTGAGTTTTTAAGGCAAGTTTGAAATTTCGTGCATCGGGAAGTGTCCGGATGCCTTGGGGTAGGGGGTTCCAGAGGATGGGTGCTGCTCTGGTGAAGTCCTGTAGGCGAGCATGTGAGGTTCGTATTACAGGGGTGTTTAGCCTGAGGGTGTTAGCCGATCGGAGTGAGCGCGCTGGGTGGTGTACTGACAGTAGGGAGGCGATGTATGCTGGCGCAGCGCCATGCAGAGCTTTGTGAGTGAGGTAGAGGAGCTTAAATTTAGTTCTGCAGTGGATGGGCAGCCAATGCAGCGACTGGCATAATGCAGAGGCGTCTGAGTAACGGCTGGATAGAAAAATGAGTCTAGCTGCTGCATTTAGTATGGATTGGAGTGGAGCGAGTCTAGTGCAGGGGAGGCCGATGAGTAGCGAGTTGCAGTAGTCAAGCCGGGAGTGGATGAGGGCAACCACGAGCGTCTTTAGCGTGTCTGTGGTTAGGAACAGCCGTATTTTAGCAATATTTCTGAGGTGCATGTGGCATGTTTGGGCCAGAGACTGGATATGGGGGGTGAAGGAGAGGTCAGAGTCCAGTGTGACCCAAAGGCAGCGGGCATGCCG
The DNA here is from genome assembly GCF_035609145.1 of Eleutherodactylus coqui. Taxonomy (NCBI): domain Eukaryota; kingdom Metazoa; phylum Chordata; class Amphibia; order Anura; family Eleutherodactylidae; genus Eleutherodactylus; species Eleutherodactylus coqui. The sequence continues at coordinate 36,525,458 of NC_089845.1, forward strand.
TCTGGGGGATATGATGGTGCCAGACACTGGAATGGAGATGTTGAGGGGAGGTCGGTTAGAAGGTGAAAAGACAAGGAGGTCAGTTTTAGAGAGGTTTAGTTTGAGAAAAAGGGAGGACATAGTGTTAGAGACAGCGGACAGACAGTCGTGATATTTTGGAGGAATGGTCCAGAGATCTCACAAGAGGGGGTGTATAGCTTGGTGTCGTCAGCGTAGAGATGGTATTGGAGGCCGAATTTGTGGATGGTTCATACAATTGAGGCAGTATAGATAGAGAAAAGAAGGGGACCAAGGACCGAGCCCTGAAGTACCCCAACAGCGAGAGGAAGTGGAGAGGAGATAGAACCAGCAAAGGAAACACTGAAAGAGCGGTCAGAGAGGTAGGAAGAGAACCAGGAGAGAGCAGTATCCTTTAGACCAATAGAGCGGAGCATAGTGAGAAGGAGATTATGGTCGACAGTGTCAAATGCTGCAGACAGGTCAAGGAGGATTAGTAGGGAGTAGTCCCCGCTCGACTTTGCAGTTGATACAGCATACAATGTTGTGTGGGCATCATCCCTAAAGAAGGACTTAAATATGCCCACCACCGTAGTGTTAAGGTTGTCTTGGGATGTGGATTCAGGAATTCCATGCAAACGGACGTTGTTGCGCGTGCTTCTATTTTGGTTATCGTCCATATGAAGAATTATAGTGGCAGCATTGCCTCTTGGGAGTCTTGTCTGTGAGTGATAGCCAAGACTCTAGCATCTATGGCGAAACTGAACATTCAAGATTATTGACCCTAATCCTCAGGCGTTCTACGGATTTCTGTAGCTCACTTAGACCGTTTTCGTGAAGCGTTTCTAGTCTTTGAATCATATTCTCAAAATACACTCTGTCAGACATGTCTCCCCTAGTTGTCTGTGGAGAGGTGACAGGAGACTGCATATACTATATACAAGTGCAGCCTGTGACTCATGCTGTGGAGGGGGCGCTAGAGAGAAGTGTAGTTCTGATGTGCTGGGAGAGGAAGAGGCCATCTCTCTCACTGGGGAGGAGTAGGACCACTCTCCATCTGAGCAGGAGACCTGGTCTCTGCAGCGGTGGCCATGGCATATGAAGAGGAGTGCACCGCCGGAGGATCTGAGGCCGCAGGAGGGGTAAGAGCACAGTGAGGCACTGAAGGTCACCCAAGGCATCCCGCAGCTCAGTTGTTTCTTGCCCAATCCACTGAGGGTGTCAGGGGTCCAGAGATGTCAGTTCCAGCGCTAGAATGGAGATCAAAATTACTGCAAAAATGCAGCGATTTACATAGAACTGCATCAGAAACTTCAATTCTGTGTACTATGTTGCGTTTTTGTCACAATTTTGCACAAATTATGGTAAAACAAGAATAAGATAAAATACGCAGAGGCACCATTTTTAAATCAATTTGTTGCTCCCTGCTGTGAGGGATGAGCCCCTCGCCTCATGGATAGTTTGTCCCTGCCTAATGGATAGCAATAATGAATATTGCTTGTGTGCTGCGATGACACCTTTTATTGTAACTCAGGTTATGCCAGCTTTATCAAGTTGTAAGGGGTATGGAGTAGGTGGGGGTATAAGTTGAGGTGAGGGATGGTTGGGAGTGGGTTGTTTTGTTTAAAAAACATTTATTTTCTGAAAACGCAACAAAAATACTTATGTTACACTTTTGATGCTTCTCTTATATGAGCGTAAGTTGTCAGAAAAGTCATTTTAGAAGTGCATCAGAAATTGGGTTAAATCTTTCCACAACTCATTTCTTGGCCATCCTCAGCGTGGTTTTATGTTTAACCTGTTTATTGGTTTTTAAACAGCAAGAATAAGAAGCAGACATAAAGTAGTGAGACGTGAGCAATGATATGAACACGAACCATACAGTGTAGGTCACAGCTCTCATGGTCATCAGCAATATAAAACAAGAAGAGTGGTGAGAACATTAACTGCTCCCAGCCGTGCATCACAGTTCAAGAAGGACCAATATCAGCAAACCCAAAGGAGCTTGACAAAGGCCAACATGGCCGAAACGTTGCCTGTTTTTCTGTGATGGGGGAATAAAACTTTGGATATCAATTTGCACCCTGGATGCTGCCAAAGTCTTTTTTCATTGCAGCAAACCCAAAGGCCGATGTTAAAATATAAGGAAGCTATAAATGGGAGGAAGAAAAGAGATCAATGAAAGGGAGCAATAAAAGCAGAGCGGTAGAAAGGAAGGTGAAAAAATGGGGAGAGGGGTAAGGACCGCTGTTATGGAGATAGAGGTCAGCAGAGGTGAAGTAGGATGAAATTACGAGGTAAGGAAGCTGCTCATTCAATCAAATTCTGAAAGGATGGGGGAGCCTTGGAGCAGAACCCAAGGCAGCCACAGGGTCAGCATCTCCTTGCATCAATGGAGCCTTCAGCCAACAGCTTCTCCATTCTCATAACAGTCCTACAAAACATACAATATATAGTAATATAGCGCATAAGCCTGGGAGAGATCTCTGTACTGACCCCTGATATATTTATACATACTGTAGTTATTAGAGCGCCCCCTTGTTACAGTCCTGGGTATAATAGATGATGGGAGAGATCTCTGTATTGTCCCTTGATATATTATACATAATTATTAGAGCGCCCCCTTGTTACAGTCCTGGATATAAATAGATGATGGGAGAGATCTCTGCATTGTCCCCTGATGTATTTATACATAGTTATTAGAGCGCCCCCTTGTTACAGTCCTGGGTATAATAGATGATGGGAGAGATCTCTGTAACTCTATTTTATTAGAAAAATGAAAAACATAACAAAACAAGCCTTTTGGACTAAGCCAAGAAAACAACACAAATGTCCAAGACAACATAAACAGGTTTGCTTCAAACTGTATCCATCGGACCTCCAGTATGTGCCCACTTCAGACTTCCTTGTAAGCCAGATCTTTTCTTGGGTGAGGGGCTTTTTTTTCGGATTCCAGGTGTTCCTCAGGTATTTACCGTCCGTCCGGAAACAGAATAGAAAAGGATGCAATTATTAACGAGGTCATACCCCACCAGGACCGATGCTGCACAAAGATGTGTTACAGAAATTGTAGCAGAAGCCACGGCAGAAGGTGCACTGACCCATCTCTCTTACAACGTGAATATATACATCATTATTCATTTGTGATAATTATACTCCCCATAATACAGTTTACCATACGCAATATATATACACACACGCATTTTTTAAAATTTTTTTATTTATTTATTTTTTTTAATTTTATTTATTTTTTTATTACCCCCTCCTCTTTTCTCCCCCATGTGGCCTAAATATAAACCTAAAAACAAACCCATATCTCAAAAAGAAAACATAACCCAAATACCCGCCTACAGAAATAATGGACAGAAATATAAACCTTTTTTTTTTTTTTTTTTAAATATACATAGATTTATATACATAATTTTTTTTATTTTTTATTTTTAATTTTTTTTTATTAATTTTTTTTAAATTTTTTTAAATTTATTTCTTCTTCTTAGTTTATACTAATATGACACCTTATACCCTACATACCACACACCTTATACCATTAAGAAGCTCAAGTTCAGTGCTTACAAGCCCTCTTTTCTTCCTCTATTTACTAAAACAAAAAGCTATCAAGTGAATAGAATAAAATTAGCCCATCACCAGGAAAGGAGACCCCAGGCTAGGACACTCCAAAAGAAAGACCCCTCCATAGGCGAGAGGCCCTGAGTGCACCCAACCTGTTGAACTCCAAAGAACGCACCTTCACCAGGTCACCGAGGATGTCCCTACACACCACATCCACAGGGAGGATTTTTTGACGCGTCGAAACTAAACACCGCGCGTGCCACGTGTAGTACCTAACCACTAGACTAACTAGATATAATGTGCACCTGTCCCGTCCACCCAGATCTCTAAATGCCCCATAGGCCCACTCAGGATAGGAGAGGACAGCCAGCCTAGGCCAACCGATGGAAGCCCCTACCCTTCTGTAGACCTCTGTATTAAAGGGACACTGAAGTAAGAAATGCTCCATAGTTTCCACTACAGAGCCACACTCCTCCCGGGGACAGTCCCTCTCCTCCACCTTTCTGTACTTCAAGTTATCCCTCACATACAACTTACCATGGAAGGAGCGCCAGGCCAAATCCCAAAACTTCAATGGGACCCTTACTGAATTTAACAAAACTAACCCTACCTCTAGGTCCTGACCCGGGCAGTCCCTGAGGGCCAGTGGATTTTGGAAGCGGGTGACCAGAACCCTATTGTCAAGGAACCTCCTTGACAGAGTCCTAATCTCCTCAGCTCCCAAGCCCCAGCGACGGATAACCTTCAGAACTGGCGCGACGTAAGCCGGGAGATGTCCATGGGTTGAACGAAAATCTTTCACACGCCCTCCTGTCTCCCATTCCTGGAAGAAAGGCTGAAACCATGCCTTAGAGGAGACTACCCACAAAGGAGCCCTTCCTGTATTCCAGAAGTTTGCTATATTGGTTTTAAGAAAGGTATTCACTAGGAATACCACAGGGTTGACCATACACAACCCTCCTAGTCTCCTTGTGCAGTATGTGACCTCCCGCTTTACTAGGTTTAGTCGGTTCCCCCACAACAGCTGGAAGAACAGACTATAGACCCGTGTCCAGAGAGGCTCCGGCAAGATACATACACTGCCCAAATAGATTAACAACGGGAGCAGGAAAGTCTTGATAAGGCTAACCCTTTCTCTCAGGGACAAAGACCATCCCTTCCACTGGTCAACCTTCTGACTGGCATCTTTCAGTTTACCATCCCAATTTCTCCCTGGGTAATCACCCTGGCCAAATTGGATGCCTAAAACTTTTGCAAATTCTTGAGGCTCCGGGAGAGTGTCCGGGAGACTGAAATCAGGATCTCCTACCCCCAGCCAGAGACTTTCACACTTGTCCCAATTGACTCGGGATCCGGAAGCCTCCGAATACCTAACCACCTCCGACATCACCCATCCAGCCTCCTCCTTGGATGAGACAAAGACAGTGACATCGTCAGCGTAGGCCACCGCCCTAAGTGCAGACTCCGGCCCCTCCAGGCCCATCCCGACCCCCGCCAATGGTCCGCCACTCAACCGCCTTAAAAAGGGGTCAATTGCGAACACATATAGCAATGGGCTCAAAGGACAACCCTGGCGGACACTGGACCCCACCCCAAAGGGGCGCCCGACCCAACCGTTCACCAGCGGGAAACTCTCAGCCCCTGCATACAAAACTTTAAGCCAATCAATAAACCCTGTTGGTAAACCGTATCTCAGAAGGACTGACCAGAGGTACTCATGGTCCACCCTATCAAACGCCTTTGCCTGATCCAAGGACAGCAAGAACCCTTTCCAATTACCGGCCCTACCCTGTTCCACAGCCTCCCGGACACCCAGTACAGCACTGAAAGTACTTCGGCCAGGAACAGAACAGTGCTGGTCCCCCGAAAGTAGTTTGGGTGCAAAATGCACCAGCCTGTTAAAAATGATCTTTGCAAGAACCTTCCGGTCCGTATTGAGAAGTGCTATGGGACGCCAATTCTCAATCCGGGATGGATCTTTACCCTTTGACAAAATGATCAGGGCCGACCTCCTCATTGACTCTGGCAGAATGCCCGAGGATAGACATTCATTAAATATCTCGGTCAACAGGGGAGCCAACAGCTCCTTAAAGGTCTTATAAAATTCGGATGTTAAGCCATCCGGACCTGGCGTTTTCTTGAGCGCAAGCCCATCAAAGGCCAGTCTCACTTCCTCTTCCCTGATCGGTTCTGTCAAAACGTCAAGCGACGACGCCACCCCCTGTTCAGGGATGGTATCAGCCAGGAAAGCCGACATCTTGACTCGATCTAGATTCTTCCTTGCCAAAAGGTGTGAGTAGAAAGATCTGACGACCTCCAGGATCCCTGAACTGGACCTTTTCAGAGATCCTGTACTATCAACCAGACCCGTTACCAACCTACTATTCACTGACAACTTACAGTTTCTGTAGGGGTCGGGCGAGCAGAATTTCCCGAAATCCCTCTCAAAAACTAAAGATGTGTGCCTATCATACTGACATCCTTTCAGCAAGGCTTTCACCCTGGAGGCCTCCTCACGGTTGCCCCCAGTCGAGACAATTTGCTCGAGTTTCCTCCTCAAAGCTTGATATAAACGGTACTGGGTCAAACTTCTGAGGTTTGAGAGCTCACGGAAATATTTTGCAACCCGTTTCTTGAAGATCTCCCACCACTCTGACTTACTGTTACAAAGGCCCATCAGTGGAAGCTGGCTCTGCAGAAAATCCTCAAAGGACTGTCTTATTTCCTCCTCCTCCAGGAGTGCCGAATTTAACTTCCATAAACCTCTTCTCATCCGAGGGGTTTCTGAAACATTCAGAGAAAACATAATTAAACAGTGATCGGAGAATTCCACCTCCACCACCAGAATTGGTGAGGAGACAGCCTCCTCCTTTAAATAAAACCTATCTATTCTAGATCTACAACTACCTCTATAAAAAGTGAACCCCGTGTCGCCTGTGGTGTGCCAAACGTGGACATCCACCAGGCGAGCCTCACTCACTATATTATTCAAGGCGACGCTGTCGTAAGCCAACTTGTCTCTGGCACCTCCCCTATCACAGAGCCTCGAGACATTATTGAAGTCTCCGCCAAAGATCACCAGTCGACTCGTAAAAAGAAAGGGCTTGATCCTTATGAAGAGGTCCTTCCTCTCGTTCTTGCTCTGAGGACCATAAATATTTATGAGCCGAAGCTCTTGACCTCTCATAAGGACGTCCAAGACCAAGCACCTCCCCATTTCCACCTTGATTACCCATCTGCATTTAACCGCTGCGGTTTTAAAAAGAACCGCCACCCCGCTATATGGTTCGGCCGCAAGAGACCAATAGGAGGGCCCATGAGTCCACTCCCTCTTTGCTTTATGGATACTGGCCAGGTCTGTTAGCCTGGTCTCTTGCAAAAACAAAATATCAGCTTCATTCCGGCTGAAAAAATCAAAGGCCATAAAGCGAGCCATATCAGACTTAATGCTAGCGACATTAATGGTCGCCAACGTCAACGGGGTGAGTGCCGCCATCAAGGGTGATCGAGTTGGACAGCTCTCTTCTTTACATTACCTGATTCCCCACCAGAATCCCTACCACCCCTTTTTAAACACTCCGACATATCCATTTCTACAATATTTATATTTTTTACATGATTGTTTATTTCTTTTTGCGAACCCCCCTCCAGATTCGGAGAGGAGCCCTCACCTTTGTCCCGTGGCACTGAGTCTCCCCTAACCCCCGGAGGAACTTGTGGCCCCCCAGGGGGGAGGGGAGCGACGTCCCCCACCGGCACTACTCTATTCCTTGGCTCCCCCACCTCCTCCTCCTCTAATGAGGAGGATTCAGGGTCGCCTCCTTCCAGAGTCTGAAAGCGGTTTGTTAAGATGACCAGAGGGGAGCCGGTTTGGCCCTCCTTTAGCATCTGACCTGGAGGGGGAGAAGATTTCTTTCTCCCCTTCTTTTTATTCTGTTTACCCTTCTTACGTTTTTCCTTTTGCCATTCCCTACTCTCCTCATCCAAACTGTCTTCTGGATGGGAACTTGATAGGGAACTGGACCTTTCATCCTCCTCTCTTACCAGTCTCCTGACCTCTTCCTCCAAATCGCTGCCCCTTATGTCCTCAGAGGTGGTCACTGGCCCTTGGGAAACAGGGACCAGGGTCATCCTACTGGATTCCCCCCTTCCCCTGCCTCCTTTCGGGACATCTGCTGTCTGGTATTACTCACTCCTCCACCTTTTTCCATCACCGGACCTCCAGACCCCCTACTTCCGCCCTCCCCCTCTCCAGCTGAGGCCCCGCTGCCCCGGGGTACCCCAGTCGGATCAGGAGCAACATCAGCACGGGCACGCTGAGGACAGCGACTGAAGGGGTGTCCTAGGACACCACACAGGTTGCAGCGAATGTCTGTACACGAGGCGGCATGGTGACCCTCTCCCCCACACAATGTACACATCACTTTTGTACATGCCGCACTGAAATGTGTCTGGTCACCGCACTTGTGACAGACCTTCGGCTGCCCCTGGTAAAAGGCCAGGATCCTATCTCTTCCCAAGAAAGCAGAGGAGGGAATGTGGGTAACAGAGTTTCCGGACCGCCTCAATTTCACCAAGAAAGTCCAGGCTCCAGACCAGATGCCGTACTCGGCACGGTTCTTTGTGGGGTTGCCCTGCACCTCCCCGTAACGAGCTATCCAGGTCATGATGTCAATGAACGACAGTGACTCATTACGGGTTAAAACGGTCACTGACTTCACCGTGTCCTGGCGGGAAACGGGAATCACCTCGAAATCCCGCCAGTCGGGCCTAGTCTGAACCAGCTCATAATTCGACCAGAAAAGTTCAAGACCCTCTGACCGAACAAAGCTGATATCAAACTCCGAGGTGCCAAAAGGATGGATCAGGGCAAAGATGTCATATGCCCTGAAGCCCATATTCAGCAGGAGCTCAACCACCTTCCCCCGTTTTGGGCATGTATCTCTGCTACCTATTTGCCGAAGACGGACTACATTCCTTCTGGCCCCCGATGGCCCGCTTGTTGGGAGTGACCAATTCCCTCTATTCTCTCGGAAGGCCCCAAGTCCATGCCGCTGGATCCAGAACTCGAGGTTAACCTGCTCACCCTCTATATTGGCCGTCTTTTCTCCCCGCCTCAGGGCCTCCAAGAGACGCCGCTGTAAATTTCCCTGTCCAGCTCCACGGGAAAAAGGCCTCTCTGCCCCCCCGGTAACCGCTCCAGCATAACCTTTGGGGCCAGGCACCACCGGGAGGGGAGATGGGTCAGACACAGCCCCCACCGCACTCCCTACTACGGCAACATCAGCCCTGGCCTGTTCCTGGGCACCAGTCCTATTATCTGTAGCACCAGATGGGTGGGCAATCATCCTCAAAGCATCCCTTTCTGGACAAACCGCCCTCCCATCCCTAGACTCTGGCTGTTGTACTATCCCAGACATCCTCTCCTCCCCTCCTGTGACTCTGGATCCACTATCATCCTCAGTGCTCCTACCAGCATTCCTACTACCACCCTCCTCCTCTGCAACCACAGTAGATATGCTACACCCACCCTTATGTAGCCCCTTCCCCTGGACCTCCTTCACACTTTCACGTTCCACCACCTGCATCCCTGTTGACACTAGTACCCCTGAAACAGGAGAAGCCTTCTTCACTCCAACTGCCATTTGACCTCCATGACCTGATGTCACCGATTTTGCCACTGTAACGTCACTAGGCTCCGCCCCCTTCCTAGATGCCGGCACCGCCGCCGATGCCCTGGTGTCCCGTGCTGCCGGAGCAGCTGCAATCCCGCGCCCAGACTCTGACACCGCCGCTGATGTCTGCCTGCTCCGGGCATCAGGATTCACCTCTGATAAGGTGATAGCCTGCACCCCCTCCCCGGATGCCTGCGTGCTCCGGAGGGCGGGGTCTATCTCGGAAGACGGCACGCCACCCGCGAGCGTGCAGTCCATGGGAGTCTCAACACCCACCGCAGGTGCCTGACTAAAAACGGATGCCATACCTTTCCCTCCCTGCTCAGCATCCAACACCATTACTGGTACTGGGGTCGGCTGAGCAGGGGGGTCTTTCCCATCCTCCCCCTGGGTGCCGCTGGGAAAGATTCTCTCCCTCTGATCCATTCCCGGGACCACCACAGATGCCGAGTCTGTTTGACCAGAGGGGCTAGGAAATGGTACAAAACGTGCGCATACAACCTGTAATTGCTTCTTCTTATTGTTTTTCTTCTGCTTGCCTTTTCCTGATCTTTCTTTGCCCTCCTCAGGTAGGTCGTCCCCAAAAGAAAGATTAGACAGATTAGTAGGGGATTCCATTCTTTTAATTTCTGCCAATAAATAACCACCTTCTTCCTCCCTTTCCTCCTCATCTGAGGAGTAAGAAGCACTCAGCCTCGGTCTGGGCTGCCTTGGGGGGATGGGCTGGGAAATCTCCACAGGTGATAGATTTGGAGACGCCCTGCAGGACATCACACCTGGAGACATTACACCTGCCTCATCCTCCTCACTGTCAGACACCGAGGTCACTGCTAACTCCTTCCCAGAGAGGTTCCTCATGCTGTCAAATCTCTCTTGGTTGCTCAGTCTTTCTTTAAATGCACCAGGATTCTGTAAAATGTATTCTTTTCTAGTAGAATGAAGCTTAATGGCCTCTCTCACCTTCCCCATCTCTTCTGATATTGTAACACGGTCCTTTTTCCTTGTTGCAGTCTCTGTCCGAGCCTTCAAAGATTTCAGCTCCATCTGCAGCTTTTTAAGCTTCTGACCGCATGCCTCAAATTCATTAGTACATAGACGAATTCTAGCACTATACTTGTTGGTGGTCTCCCCGGGACGGCGCTCACCCCACCCCTTGTACTGGATAAGGGAATCGCCACCATCCCGTCCTTGGGAAGACTCACCTTTCTTTCCAGGTTGGCCTGCACTCTCCATGGAGTCTTGCTGCATCAGCCTCTGGGATCTTCTTAATCGCTCTCCTCCTGAGACCAGTAACACACCGTTATTCCCTGCTGGTCTCACCCGGGGAACGGTGGAGGATGTGCTAGATTGCACACTCACGGAGGCCCCCTCACCTCTCCAGGGAGAGGGAAAGGGCTCCAGACACGTCTGCTCAGTAGCTCAGCTCTGCTCAGACTGCAAGGCTCCACCTACTCCCAACCTACTCCAGCCCCCTTGTTGCAGTCCTGGGTAGAATAGATGATATAGATGATGGGAGAGATCTCTGTACTGACCCCTGATGTATTTATACATAGTTATTAGAGCACCCCCTTGTTACAGTCCTGGGTATAATAGATGATGGGAGAGATCTCTGTACTGACCCCTGATATATCTATACATAGTTATTAGAGCACCCCCTTGTTACAGTTCTGGGTATAATAGATGATGAGAGAGATCTCTATATTGTTCCCTGATAAATTATACATAGTTATTAGAGCGCCCCCTTGTTACAGTCCTGGGTATAAATAGATGATGGGAGAGATCTCTGTATTGTCCCCTGATATATTATACATAGTTATTAGAGTGTCCCCTTCTTACAGTCCTGGGTATAATAGATGTTGGGAGAGATCTCTGTATTGTCCCCTGATATATTATACAACATAGTTATTAGAGCATCCCTCAGCCGTCTTTTTTTCAGAACTAAATAACCCCAATTTTGATAACCTCTCTGGGTATTGTAGTCCACCCATTCCATTTATTACTTTAGTTGCCCACCTTTGCACCCGCTCAAGCTCTGATATGTCCTTCTTGATTCCGATGCGAAAAACTGTCCACAATATTCCATGTGTGATCTGACCAGTGACTTGTACAGAGGAAGAACAATGTTCTCGTCATGTGTCCCTAGACTTCTTTTAATGCATATGAACACCATTAATGGTATAATTTGTAAATACATTATAGAGGACAGGTTGGATGGACTGCATACCTTTGCAGCTGCATCCCTGCTGACTCTATTGCCTCTTATGTTTTCTAGAAACACCCTCCCCCCCCCCAATTAATGCTGTTCTATCCGGAACCTGGCACTAGTCTAGCGTCAAGTTAGCGACCTCCATCACCCAGGGTCAATCATACGTGACATCAGCCATTGATGCTGAGCGGTGGTGATCATCCACTTGACCGTAGACTAATGTTGTGCCCCCTATTGTGACTTAACGGTGGTTCGCTTGTTAAAGAGCCTTGCAGGTTCACTTTAAATCTTAATTTTTTAGAACGGGCATTTATTTTTACATAATAGAATTTGAAGTTTTAATGGGCTTCTTTCTATGTGCTGAATTTTGTCTTGATGTAATGCTTTCAAATGTTTCCTTCTGTGCCTCTATTAACCTCTTCGTGATCACCCCATAGTGTTTTACATCTTGGCTTGCTGGGCTTTAATCCCCAGGGACGTAAAAACAGGCTCCCTGCGGGAATTAAAACCCTGCAGGCTCTGGCCATGAGAGCTCCATGCTGCTGGTTATGGATCAGATCTGTAAGGGGAGCTGAGGATACTCACCCCCGTCCTCGACGATGTCCTGTGGCATTTTCGTCCTCCAGGACCTGAAACCGGCGTCAGCGCATGCGCGACAGATGGCATTACGTCACGCGCATGCGGGAGGGCAGAGAGGCTCAGGAAATTTAAAAACTACCTGCTCCCGACTAGTATGAGTAGCCGAGAGCAGAGAGATATCACGCAACATCACTGTATGCAGTTCCTGGTCACATGATCGCCGTCATCCAAGTAAAAAAAAAAAACGTTTAACCCTTTCCAATCCAATTTTGGATTCAGGGTTTCCTAGGGGGCTTTCTCTTTCTGCCATTATACAGTGGCGCCATCTGCTGGCTAGAGCCAATACTGAGGTATGTGACATACTGGAGAGGCCCCCAACAACAGAGCGGCCAGTAATATACAGTAAGAATACCCTGCCGGACGTCTTCCGACATTGGAGCTGTACAGCCTTCAATCAGAATGTCTTTAGACGTCAGACAGTGGATTGGAAAGGGTTAAGTTTCATCTGCCCTCACGGATTATATCCATGAGGTGAGATGAAATTACGTACCTAAGGTCCCCGGATTTATCAGCCGACCTTACCCCAGCTTCTACACATGCCGCCAAAATGGCAGACGCTTGCGCAAAAGCCATAGATTGCCAGGGTAATTTAAAATCTCCTTGCTCCTGGCTGCCAAACCTAGCTGAGAACCTAGAGATTTCACAGGGGGCTGCGGTATGCAGTCCTTGGTCATGTGATCGGCGTTATCCCATAGACTCATTGCAGAGAATCACAGCACATCGCAGCATGCCGCAATTTTAATCCTGTGAGCAGAGAATCGCTATGATTCTCCGCTCGTGGACATCAAGCTGCACTTTCCATAGTTAGCCTAGACACGCTGTTACCCTCACTGTACTGCATAACCTGGCCCCTCTCTCAGTGATGTGTATGACGTCTCCAGATGTTGGCTGCAGCTCAATGGGGAGTTATGCAACATTCTACAAGGAGTCCAGTTATAGTTTGCAGGCTTTTCTTTCAAAAACAGTTAAAGGATCTGGGAATGTTTAGCTTGCAGAAGAGAAGGCTGAGAGGAGACTTAATAGCGGTCTACAAATATCTGAGGGGCTGTCACAGTGCAGAGGAATCAGCCCTATTCTCATCTGCACAAGGAAAGACTAGAAGTAATGGGATGAAACTGAAAGGGAGAAGACACAGATTAGATATTACAGTGAGGGAGATCAATGAGTGGAACAGGTTACCACATGAGGTGGGGAGTTCTTCAACAGAAGTCTTCAGAGGCTGGACAGGCAACTGTCTGGGATAATCTAGCGATCCTGCAATGAGCATGGATTTGGACCCGATGAGAGAGTTGGTCCTTTCCAACCCTACCACTTTATGTGTCAGAGCTCGAACCCACAACCTCCTGTACTCTAGTCAGTAGCTCTCCTCAGTGAGCTATCCAGCTTGCTGAACAAGTTCTCCACATACCTCAGCCTTGTTCCCTGATCCTAGCTCTAGCTTCTGCCTCCTGGTCCTGCCTCTGTCTTTGATTGCACTTACCTATATAAGCCTGGCTCTGCCACTCCCTCAGTGCGAGATGCTTTTGATCCAGCTTCTATTTGCCTGCTATTGCTACAAGACTTCTCAATACCGACTACTGGCTTTTCCTTCTGACTACGTTACCCGCCTCATTCATTGTACCACAATTGAAACTTCCCAATATTGACTCCTGGCTTCCACCTGACTACTCTCTAGTGCCCTGCATGGCTACTACTCCCATAGCTCCTCTCCAGTGCCGGCATGACATTACACTATGACTCTATAAAATATGTGGCCAAAAAAAGCCACGAAAAAAATTAATGTGACATAGAACTGCCTGAATTTCATGATGCTCTTACAATAAATAGTGCCACAAAAAAGTGTGTGTAAGGCAAGCCTAAAGGTATGTTCACATGGTGGACTTTGAAAGGGAATCCGTGCTGTAGTCTATACATTGTAGATTTTAAATGCGGACACATAGAAAAAAAGTAGTGACGTCATTTTCTGACACGGATTCTATGCTGTAATCACACAGAAATCCTCATGCGGAAAATTTGGCAGTTGAAAAAGGTATAGATGTGCATAGCCGCAACAGAATCCACATTAGATTTCACTGTGAATATATCGAATGGGCTTTCTAAAGCAGACAACCCTTTTAATTTATAAAATCTGTGTTCGTGAAGGTTAACCCCTTCATGACATGGCCTATTTTGGGTTTAAGGGCGCAACGATTTTTGGCGGATTTTAATCTCAATTTTTCAAAAGCCATAACTTTTTTATTTTTCCATCGACGCGGCCGTATAAGAGCTTGTTTTTTGCGTGGCGAGCTGTAGTTTATCGGTGCCATTTTTGGGTGCACAGACTATATTGTAAAACTTTTATTATTTTTTATGATTGTAGGGAGAGAAAACGCATCAATTCTGCCAAAGATTTTTTTTTTTTTTTAACAGGGTTAATTATGCAGCATAAATGACACAATACATTTTTTTCTGCGGGTCAGTACAGTTACAACGATACCAAAATTCTTATGTTTTTTTTTAATGGTTTTTCACTTTTCTGCAATAAAAACCTTTTTTTTTGTAAATTTTTTCCCCTAAATCGCTGCACTCAAAGTCCTATAACTTTTTTATTTTTCCATGGACGGAGCTCTCTGAGGGCTTATTTTTTGTTAGACAAGCTGTAGTTTTTATTGGTACCATTTTGGGGTACATACGGCCTTTTTGATCACTTTTACTACGTTTTTCTTGGGAGGCAAAATGCTAAAAATTAGCATTTTGCCTCAGTTTTTAGCGTGTTTTAAAAACGCTTTTTGCCATGCAGGATAAGAAGCATGTTCAACTTATTGTACGTGTCGTTACGGACACGATGATACCAAATATGTGGGATTTTTTATATGCCAATATGAATAAAAGCACAAAAAAAAAAGGGGTTTTATTTTTTTTTTTACACCATTCGTGTTCCTCTGGGGGACTTACAGCCTATCACTGATGATCACTATGATAAGGCATTGCAGGACTTCTCTCCTGCAATGCCTTGTCGCTTATTACAGTGATCATAGCCAATGGCAATACAGGACGCCGGTATGTGACGTTCTGTTGGCATGGCAACCGGCTGGGCTCTCTGCGATTATATCGCGAGAGCCCGAAAACATCACAGAGGGAGCGCACTCCCTCTGTGAACCCTTCCCATGTTGCGATCTACATAGATCGTGGCAGGGAAGGGGTTAACAGAGGGGGGCGCATTTCTGATGCACCCCCACTGTTGCAGTGGGAGGCCGGCTATCAGTGACAGCTGGCTCCCGCTGCTGGATAGCGTGAGATCTGTTATGATCTCGTGCTATCCCTATGACGTAAGGGTATGTCCAGTTGTGGAAAATACCCCGCCTCCAGGACGTACCCTTACCTCATATGGAGGGAAAGGGTTAACCCTGTTGACTAGAATCACACAGCAAGCAGATTGCTACAGTTATCAAAGGGATTTTTATTACTGAAAAAGGCATATTTTACATTACAATACAGACATGTCCTCATGGAAAGCATCATGATAATATGTTACTAGTTGTGGAGTTTCACTTGAGCAATAATGGACTAATGTTACTGTAATAAACATTCTCATTTACAGCTAGTTCCAACTGTATCATTGTTATGTGACATGTTATAACAGATGACTAGATTGATAATATTTGTTATTCATCTTCTGCTGACCTCAGTTCTGTCAGTCAACTAATCCAATAGGGTTACACAAAACTAATGAGGCTGCCATCACATAGGAGGTGAAACGGAACGTGCGGAAACTGTCTATGTAACCAATATTAACTATAAATATACCATGCTATAATAGCTTAGGTTACTGTATATAATATGGTGGTATTTACACCCCATACACTAACTCTTTCTCTGTCTATACATTTATGATTATTGGTTATTTCCTCTAGGAATTCTAGATACAAAACGTCTTGGATGCACAGAATGTAATGTTGTATCAGGAGAACTAATCTTCATTTTCGTCTTCGTCGCTGATACTACAATGTGGACAGTGGTGGTCCTGGTTTTCATCTACATTGGCAGTATAGATATGCCCAGCGTCACACTTGTACCAGACATCTTGCCTCAGCAGTCGTGTGTCGAATATGACGGTCTTCTGCTTTAGTAGATTGACAAGATCCATGGATATCGGAAGCATTTGCAGCTCGGCTTGTATTTCATCCAAATGCAGGCTCCGTTTTTCGGAGTTCATCTCTTTGATCAGCGTTTTCAGTTTTTCATGGACCACCTGTGGCGTCTGGTGCCGAATAAATACAGCCTCCACTTCTAAGGCCATTCTGAATAATGCGTAGTACTTCTCTGAAATGTCATGTTTACTTGTAGCATTATCAACGGCATCAGAAATAATCGGAATATCAGTAAGTACTTTGTACAAGACTTTGGGGCTCTTCTTCACTTTATTAGAAATTGCGCCAAGTTTTTGCCAGAACTTTATTTTCTCACTTGCCAACATGAGCGAGCGGAGCGTTAGGTTGCCGTCTTGCAACTCTTGCACGGTCTTATCTGCCTGTGGAAAGTTGGATAATTCAGTTTCATTTTCGCTGAGGAACATTTCCAGATTATTCCTCCATTTGTGACTGATCTTTTCTTTAACTTTCTCCGTATCGGAAAGTGTCTGCTTCATCAGGTTGCCGTATCGTAAACTTTTTCGAATGGGTTTCGAACATTTGGGGCAAGACTTCAGTTGAATCATTTGGCCTTCTTTTGTTCTCATCCATTCTGTGAACTTTGTCACCTCGAAAAAATGAGGACAGTCCATAAGTTGAATGAAGCGGGCATGAGGGTTTGCTTCATTTCCAAAGACCAGTTCTTGCACTTCATCGGCATTGCAGACTCTGCACTTCCTGGGGCATGGCTCGCCACAAAAGCCAATGCACGGGTGCTTACATTTAAGATTTTTCCTGCAAGGTTGATCACACGCCTCTCTATCGCAAGGCTCACAACACAGTTTTGTACACTTTTTATGTGCACATCCCCACCCACAAGGTCTTGTGCAAGGAGGACAAGGTTCACTGCATTTCAGAGTGCATTTCCCATGGAAACATGACTTTTCACAAGAACGGATACAAAAGCAGTCGGTGCCGCACTTCTCGTCACAGTTGTGAGAACAGTAGAGCGGAATGTTGCAAGTTTTTGCACAGGGAAAGTGAAAGCCTCGTTCGCCACAGCTGCTGCAGCTTCCGGGGCAGTTGTGTCCACAATCTAATGGTTCTTCACATTTCACATGACATTTCAACCTGGTGCCAAACAGCTCTGCTTCGGACTTCATATGACACAAGGTCTTGACCGTGTGACCACATTTCAATGAAATGGTTACTTTTTCCGGACAGTTTTTGGTGCAGTTCTGACCGCACCATCGAACGCATCTGTGACCGCAGTGTAACGTCTTAATGCAGGGCTCTTTGCAGCAGAAGTTTGCTGCCTCCATTGAACAAGGAATATCCTGCATGTGCCCACAAAGAGGAATTTCTTTTGGCACCAGTTCTTCACATTTACCACAAGGGTCACTGCACAGCTTCTTGCATGTGTGCCCATGATCACAGGCGAATTTAGGACAAGGCTTTTTGCATACAAGTTTTTCATGTTGTTGATCGTAGGGGTGACACAAAAGAGGACAAACATGGCCACAATTTAATCTGTATTGGCAAGGAATTTTGCATCCACCTTCCGGCACATTATCAAAGTCTGCAGATGAAGATACATAAGTTGCATTCTCAGGATGGTTGACACACTGGAGCTTCAACTCTTTGCCAATAAGACCATACTTCTGTAATACATCGCTAATTGCGCTCCAAAGAGGTACTGTGGATAATAATTCCATGTTCCCTATACAGAATAATCCCTTCTTAGCTCTTGATAAAGCAACACATACCCGGTTTGGGATTTTAAGGAAACCAACACTGCCTTCCCGGTTACTCCTTACTAGGGAGAGGATGATAATGTCATTCTCCTCTCCTTGATATTTATCAACCACACACACCCTGACGCCCTGAAACAGAGATTTAGGCATCATCTTCTGCAAGCAATGCAGCTGCCCAGAATAGGTAGTAAGGATTGTGATCTGTGATGGCTCGTAGCCTTGAAGGATGAAATAGAGGCATAGGGACTTGACAAAAGCAGCCTCATGGACGTTCTGACGACTCTTGCCTTCTTTAATATGTTCCTCAAGATGGTTGTGGTCCACGAAGAAGAGATTGTGACAAACACCCTGGAAAATGAAAACATATAAGAGTAGATTATAATGATGGATTGATTACCTGTTTTCACAAGTCAAAGTGCAATCAGCCAAAAAGTTGGCCATACATATTATATAAAACGTCTATCTCGTGTCTATGGCAGATATCAGGGGGGAAAAGGCTTGTACATACTGAAACCCAACATTTTGTGCCCCTGTTGGAGATTCACTGCTAACAGCAGCTTATTTCCATTTCCCCATTGGAAAAGCATGCAGCTCAGCCAAAAGTACATGTTTATGGGGAAATTGGGTGGAACCACTTTCAGCCAACAGCTATCTTAAATATGCCGTATGTCCGCCTTAAGAGGTTCTTAAAAGATTATTATAGGAGTCTTCCAGGATCTAAAATTCTGGAAAACCCCTTTAAGTTGAAGTTTGTATATAAATAAAGCTCTACTACATATTTTACCTTAATGTCTTCATAAGTCATCACTGAAGAATGGTTCTCCAACTTGTCATAAATGTGAGGTGTTAGGAGATGAGCAATTTCTGGCCTCATGCGATGCTATAGATGAAGGGAGACATAAATGTCACTGAAAGTACCTGCGCTATTAACTAAGAGGCGGATTCAAGTTATGAGGCCATCATAAACCTACCGCAACAGTCCCAATAGTCCATCTAATAATTGTATTAGGCCTCATGTCCACGGGCAGGTTGGATTCTTCATGGGGGAGCCCACAGCAGAATCCCACCCTGCCCATGGCTGCCCACCCTGCCCACACATTACCTGTCCGGATTCAGTGCGGGTCTTCTTTCCTTTTTCACTGCGGATGTGTGCGGGCGACTGGTGCGGATTCCGCAAATCAAATCCACCCGTGGACATTGGGCCTTAGTCTGTTATAATGTTTGTTTTCCTTGTTTGGATTTGGCACAAAACCTAATACGCAAGTTGAAATCTCTGATGCCTGGGGCAAGAATTTATAGAACCCTAAGGCTGGGGCGGATTTGATTGGCGGGATCCACAATTCAAAGTGCCCATAGTGAATTTTGACACATATCTGGGATAAAATCCGTGGTGGATTTTCTACTGCAGTAAATCCACTACATGTGAACATCGCCTCACATTCTATACATGAATGGAGGAGTCCTCGGACCCTCTGGGCCATGTAGGAGGTAAGAGATTCTCACAGGCCTCCCTGTATTTGCTGCATAGGTTAGGTCATGGCGCATGAAAAAAACGCAGCTGTGAGTGGACCAACAGAAATCAGTGAGCTTCTAGCACTCCATATTACACCCATGAAAAATACGCATACAATATGTGGGCGACGTACACCCCTGTGAGGCCTAAATAGTAAGTGGTGTTATTATGAAGTGCCTAGGAGCAACAACCGCTCAGCCGCACAAACTCAGAACTGAAAAGCGAGATGCATAAAAAGCAATAGTCCTCCGTTCCAATAGTCCAATAGTCCTCCGGTCCATCACTGCAGCCGCCCAAACTGTGTGCCAGGGGCCCAATGTCACCACCGCTTCATGCCGAAGCAGTGCAAAGGTGAGTGATGGATCACATGGAACAACCTGGGTTCGGCAGAACGTCACCTACAGGGATGCAGAGTACCTACTGTAAAATATTTCATAGAGGGGGATAATGCTTTGGGACCCTTCTTCAGGGCTTGGGGTAGGTTCCTTATTAACAGTGAAGAATATTGGTAATGCCTGTAATGTAGTGTCCCTGAATGGTAGAGATTTCCCCCTTAAAGGCTTAAGCCCCATTTACACTGAAAGATGATCGATCAAACGACAGTTTGATGGACAGTTTTGAGCGATCCTCTTTGGTTAACTTTTAAATAGCTACTCAGCTACTTAAGAGTCAAATGAAGACGCAGCGGGATACCGTTGCTAACTCAGAGAACAGCAGCTGCTTTGTATATGCAAACAGGTTATACCAGCATGGTCTATATCATTGTATACTGGAGATGTATAACTTATACCAGCGGTACATATATAATTATATACAGGAGATACCCAGATTATACCAGCATGCTCCATATCACTATATATAGGAGATGTATAACTTATACCAGCTGTACATATATAATTATATACAGGAGATACCCAGGTTATACCAGCATGCTCCATATCACTATATACAGGTCATGTATAACCTACCAGCCGTACATATTGTGAGCAAGCAGGGGTGCACTTGCCTGCGGATCGCCAACTTTCAGACCGGAATAGGCACCAACCGTGTAGAAACACTCTTAGATACAACAGCAACTTTCAACATCCTTCCCTCCGCCAAATAAAGGTTCTTTTAGACGGAACGAGTGATAATGAACGATAAGGGTTCACTCTTCACTCCTCGTTCATTTTCTGCAGACATAAACACCATGGTTGGCTCGTTCGCTCACCATTCGGTTAAACAGCGATCATTCAGTCCCTCTCAGTGACTTGTGAACGACTACACGGTTCTGAACGATTCTTGTTTGAACGAGCCAACGATGTATCTTCCCATCTAAACAAGCTGCATGACAGCCAACGGGCCAGCGATGACGTCACTGGAGCCAACGGGCCAGCGATGACGTCACTGGAGCCAACGGGCCAGCGATGACGTCACTCACTTGTTCAAATGATAATCCGTTCATCTAAAAGGACCCTAAAGTGGGTGCAACTCAACTCCAAATCAGTGCAAACTAAAACAATGAAGGGTCAATACTAGTGACTGCTCGATCGAGCATTGTCCTTAGCGAGTACCTGCCCGCTCGGGAGCAAAGATTCGGCTGCCGGCGGGGGGGCGGAGAGTGACGGGGGAGAGCGGGGAGATCTCTCTCTCCCTCTCTCCCCCCCCCCCTCCCTCCTGCTGACTGCCGCAACTCACCGCTCCCCCGCGCCGGCACCCGAACCTTTTCTTCCGAGCGGGGAGATATTTGCTAAGAACAATGCTCGATCGAGCAATTGTCCTTAGCGAGTATGCTTGCTCATCTCTAGTCAATACCCGACACCAGTCTACTTCCCAAATACCCCTCCGCACCAACTCTGCTTTGACTCGTACTTAGGCCGCACACATGGGAGGATTTAAACTGCGGAATTCGGAACAGGCGTCCACCTCTGGGTTCCACAGCAAATACCTGCCGATAGCATGCTACGCAGAAGTGATTCTCCTGCACGCAAGCGGTGACCATTTGCGATTTTCACTCGCAGATGACAAATCACAGCATGCTCCATTCAGATTCCCTGAGTTAGAGCCTGCTGCACCCACCATCTCGGACACGCCCTCCGCGCCATTCTTCACAGACTCCTCTAACATTTCTACTTTCTCAGGCCCCTTTACATTGGATGACTGAGGTGCCCGGCCGTCGTCCCAGTGATGAGTAGTCGCGGGTCTCCCAAAGAAGCGAGGGTCGCTCGGTGAATGGACGCGGAGCGGGCTGGAGATCACTCCGGGTGCCGCCTCTACTGGCATAAACAGGTTGTTGTTCTTAGATGATAGACACCCTGTTCACATGAGCCGATTCTTATGCCTGCAGAAACTGAACAAACAAATTATCGTTTGTCGTTCAGTCGCTGCCGTCATTCACACGGATCGTTCAGATTCCCGTGATCCAGCGCGATTCTGAACGATTATCGGTTGGTGTAAAAGTGTCCTTAGGGAACTACCCCACGCCTCCTGCTTGTTCTTGGCTTCACTCAATGCAGGGATCCACTGCATAACCTATCGGCCTCCGCCACAGCCCAACGTCCTGGAGGCAGCGCTAATTAATAGTGACATCTAGTGGCAGCAGACTACACTGCAGTACTAATCTTTACATGTTGAGCTGCAATAGGGCACAGTATATAGTATATACAATATAGTAAATACTACCAACTTTTCTTGAATGGAAGAAGGGGCACATTTGGTGGCATGCATGGTGGGCCATGGCAAGTTCAGTGGCTTATGTCACCCATATGGTCCCATTGTAAAAGAAAACACACATCACATGCTCTGCTGTACTTTCCTATATAGTTGAAAAAAAAGTATGCCAACATGTATCAGCCTGAGGGAGGCCAAATGGACACTCTCTTGGCCTCCGTCACATGAGCAGAGCCCTATAGGAACGTGTGCACTAAATATGAACAACAACTGTGCAAGTGCCATCAATGCATATACTGCATATTATGTGTCTATATAATGAAGGGTAGCAGCACCGCTTATTAAATCAGTTAATGGAGGTTTTCCCATCCTCCCCCTATGCCATACAGCTCGTATGCTGCCAATGCCCTGCGTGGCAGCCAGGCTGGTGTACCAGAGCCGCTACACTGTGAATATCAGGAGGGACACTGTGCCCAGGGACAGAGTAAAGATACCGTCGGTACTGGGATGTATGAAAAGTTTGGTTCCCCTTTAGCGGCCTCAGCATCTTTAAGGCCTTTCGCCACGCCCTGTATGTGTGGTGCATGGATACAGTACTAGAACCAAGCCCAGCGCATGATTATTGTACTTTGTGGTAACAGTTTGGGGAAAGACCTTTCCTGTTCTAGCATGCCAGATCCATAAAGCCATGGTTTGAAGAGTTTAGGGTAGAGGAACGCAGGAGGTCCTCAACTCCATCCAGCACCGTTGGGATAAATTGGGACCTCATAAAGGCTCTTATAGATAATTGGGTACAAATTTCCACATAAACTTCAAAACCTTGTAAGAGTGAAGGTCGTTATAGGAGCCAAAGGGGCCAACTCCATCTTATAGCCCATGACTCTAGCAGGTGTCAGATGTTCAGGCACACAGGGTACATTGGTATTCTATATATTTAAAGGGGTTGTCCCGTGAAAGCAACTGGGGGTATACACTTCTGTATGGCCATATTAATGCACTTTGTAATGTACATTGTGCATTAATTATGAGCCATACAGAAGTTATTCACTTACCTGTTCCGTTGCTAGCGTCCCCATCGCCATGGATCCATCTAATCTTCAGCGTCTAATCGCCCGATAAGACGCGCTTGCGCAGTCCGGTCTTCTCCCTTCTGAATGGGGCCGCTCGTGCCAGAGAGCGGCTCCTCGTAGCTCCGCCCCGTCACGTGTGCCGATTCCAGCCAATCAGGAGGCTGGAATCGGCAATGGACCGCACAGAAGACCTGCGGCCCACCGAGGGTGAAGATCCCGGCGGCCATCTTCACAAGGTAAGTAAGAAGTCACCGGAGCGCGGGGATTCGGGTAAGTACTACCCGTTTTTTTTTTTTTATCCCTGCATCGGGTTTGTCTCGCACCGAACGGGGGGCTATTGAAAAAAAAACAAAAAACGTTTCGGCGCGGGACAACCCCTTTAAGCATATTCACAATCAATAATCTTAGTTTTATTCTATGGATTACTATTTTATGTAAGTATTTTCTTTTAAATCATACTTTATAATATTTTTTACCTTTAGGCCTCCTGCACACGGGCGGAAATTCCGCGGTAGGATTTCCTGCAGAATTTCCGCCCGTGGAAGCTGCCATAGGATTGGGTTAGAAAACACAATCCTAGGCAGATGGCCGCTATTTGTCTGCGCGAAATCACGTGCAGAAAACAAATCGCGGCATGCTCTACTTCTGTGCGGGGCTCGCAGAGTCTTGCACAGAAATGTCACTCCCCAGCCGACGGCTGTGGTCTGCGCATGCGCCGGCTGCCAGGCAGCCGGCACATCAAAGACCGGAGCCACGGAAGCAGGTGAGTGCCGCGCTGCTCTCTGCAGGCGCTCGGGTCGGGTCCCACGGCGAGAATCCTCGCAGCCAGATCCGACCCGGCCGTCTGCAGGCGGCCTTATGGCTTTACATTATTATTGTTTATTTATTTAAACTATCTTGGTCTTTTCTTTAGTCCTATTAGAGGGCCTAAAAATGTGGTCATTACTTTTAAAATATAGTAAAACATATCACTTCATGGTAGCACAGAAACCCTGTGCACACTAATATTATTTCACTTTTTTTTTTCTAAGCAAACTTTAATTTATGTTTTGTATTCTAGATAGTTTTCTTTTTTTTTTTAACAAGTAGAGAATAGGAAAAATTGGTCTTAGGGCTTATTTAGACGACTGTAAATCGGCTCGGTTTTCACGCCGAGCCGATATACGGTGTCCTTGTCTGCAGGGGGGGAGGGGTGGTGGAAGAGCCAGGAGCAGGAACTGAGCTCCCGCCCCCTCTCTGCCCCTTGCCACTATTTGCAATAGGAAGGGTGGGACGGGGGCGGAGCTAAGCAACAGGACTTAGCTCCACCCCTGTCTCGCCCCCTCCTATTGTAAATAGTGGCAAGGGGCGGCAGCTCAGTTCCTGCTCCTGGCTCTTCCATCCTCTCCCCCCTGCAGACAAGGACACCGTATATCAGCTCGGCGTGAAAACCGAGCTGATATATGGTCGTCTAAATAAGCTCTTATGCTCACAAGGCTTAGTACAATTGATGGATAAAGTGAAACCTACTGATAGGGGGAGGTTTCTTTCCCCGAGACCCCCCAAGTCAAGTCCAGAACGAAGAAAAGTAATTCATACCCAAGAGCTTTAGGCATCCTACCCATTTACGTTTTTAGAACGCTGCATTTTTTTAACGGGAATGTCAATGGGACTTTCTAATGTTAAAAACGCATCACAAGTTGGTGCTTTGCGGTTTTTGTGCGATGAGTTTTTAACATTAGAAAGTCCCATTGACATTCCCATTAAAAAAACGCAAGTGGGTGTCCACCCTTAGTCAGAGTTTTATTCTACCCAATATTGGGCAAGTTCTTTAAAAAAAAGTTCCAACGAATGTATAGAATTGCAACACGTCTCAGGGATACACAAGAACGCTTGCTCAAGCATCAGAGTAGCCTGATGTCACTAATCAAGGGTTTCACTAGCTGCATCAGGTGTGCTTACACTACAGGTGTGGCCAACCTGTTACCTGCAGCTGCACAAAAGCTGCACATCCTTCAAACTGGTGTTCTGAGGTCTTCATAAATGTACCTCATCTACCCCGTCTTGTGGAGGACAATAACAGCTAGCGTTCTTGCGGTATGCTCCAATGAGTTTGACTTGAGGAAAGCAAGTAGGATTGTTGTACAGTCAGACAGGTATAATCACATGACAAGCAAGCCTTATACAGTCCCTAACTGCGATCTCCGAAGTAACGTCTTACCTGATAGTCCAAGCGTACATATGGGATTTTCATTCTGATGAGTCTTTCAAACATCGACACTTCCAAATTAAAGTTTTTTGCCAGTTCATATACTGTAGTACTCGGACGGAGCTAAAAGAGACAAATGCCCATTTACACATAATAATTTAGCAAAAAACATGATGCAAACATGCAGATTAGAACACTATGCACAGTTACGTATCATTAAAATAGACAAATCGCCACTCTCTTGGACAATACAGAGATCTCTCCCATCATCTTATATATCCAGGACTGTAACAAGGGGGCGCTCTAATAACCATGTATAAATATATCAGAGGACAATACAGAGATCTCTCCCATCATCTATTATACTGTCAGGGAAATTTCTGCGTACAGCACCAATCAGGCCCACCCCAATGCCCCGCTGCCGGCGGTAAAGAAGAGACACCACACACGGAGGTCTGGTATAGTTCCTCACACGGGGACATGACTGCGCGCTTTATTACAGATTACATGGGATCTTATACCCTTTGGTCTCATCACTAGGAATGGGTGATGGGCTCATTGGCTCAAATTCAACGCATAACCATATATGTAAAGTCCGGATTTCCGGCCTGAGACAGTGAAAGTTATGTACGTAGTTGAACAGTCGTTATCTTAATATGGCGCTTCTGGAAAAACAGCCAAGTACACGGCCTTCGTGTCTGGTTCTGTATCATCTCTGAATTTCTGGAAACATCTCTCTCAGCCTTGCAAACTTTTGGAATATGTGATGTAAGGCAACATATAAGTTTTTCTCATTTTAGCATTGAATAGAACTTGCATACAGGTATAAAAGCATTAAAAAAACATATGGCGATATATACATATACCCTCACAAACCCCCCTAAAAACTTATATGGAGAGCCAGCACCAGACCTTGCACTCTTCCTCGGTCACCTCTCCCTTGCGTCAGGGTTTCTCCACTGCCCGTAAGGCCCTACTCCTAAAATGGGGGATCCCTACCTCACCTCAGAAGGAGGCCATGGATTCCCTGGGCTCATTTCCGGGCATCCATACCCTCTATCTGTACAAGTTAACACCCTGCAGAGTGTGCCCTCGCTCGAACCTAAGGTCTTCTGCACTAACCCTAGGCAAATGGGAATTCCACTGACAGTCCATCTTATGAGACTGAGGCAGGCGCAGTACTAGTCCATCTCTCCATTCTTCTGGTAACGTATCTGGTTGGCATTATCGGAACTGGCTCTTCATCTTTTTTCAAACAAGGGAAATTTTGGTCACATTATCCAGTCCCTTACTCATACTCTTTTTGATCAAAGGGATAATACACATACAGGAAATTACATACCCCACCTCTTTCTGCTAAAATCATATCCAGGGCCACTATATTTTGGAACGCCATGGATGCAGTGGGCCCTAACTGGTTAGCTAACCCTTGCAAAGCATGTCTGGTGTAGTTTACAAACCTCTGCTGATTGTAATAGATATAATTCATCCAATCTACATTATTATTAACAGTGACAATAGCAAATAAGGACTCAAAACCTGCTTTAACCTGATCTCTAAAATTAAATTAATCTCGCACCCCCCTTGGCGTTATCAGCACCAATCAGGCCCACCCCAATGCCCCGCTGCCGGCGGTAAAGAAGAGACACCACACACAGAGGTCTGGTATAGTTCCTCACACGGGGACATGACTGCGCGCTTTATTACAGATTACATGGGATCTTATACCCTTTGGTCTCATCACTAGGAATGGGTGATGGGCTCATTGGCTCAAATTCACCGCATAACCATATATGGGAAGTCCGGATTTCCGGCCTAAGACAGTGAAAATTATATACGTAGTTAAACAGTCATTATCTTGATATGGCGCTTCTGGGAAAACAGCCAAGTACACGGCCTTCGTGTCTTGTTCTGTATCATCTCTGAATTTCTGGAAACATCTCTCTCAGCCTTGTAAACTTTTGGAATATCTGATGTAAGGCAACATATAAGTTTTTCTCATTTTAGCATTGAATAGAACTTGCATACAGGTATAAAAGCATAAAAAAAAACATATGGCGATATATACATATACCCTCACAATACCCAGCACTGTAACAAGGGAGCACTCTAATAACTATGTATAAATATATCAGAGGACAATACAGAGATCTCTCCCATCATCTATTATACCCAGGACTGTAACAAGGGGGTGCTCCAATAACTATGTATAGATATATCAGGGGACAGTACAGAGATCTCTCCCATCATCTATTATACCCAGGACTGTAACAAAGGGGCGCTCTAATAACTATGTATAAATATATCAGAAGACAAAACAGAGATCTCTCCCATCATCTAGTTAAACCCAGGACTATAACAAGGGGGCGCTCTAATAACTATGTATAGATATATCAGGGGACAATACAGAGATCTCTCCCATCATCTATTTTACCCAAGACAGTAACAAGAGGGCGCTCTAATAACTATGCATAATATATCAGTGGACAGTACAGAGATCTCTCCCATCAACTATTATACCCAGGACTGCAACAGGGGGGCGCTCTAATAACTATGTATAAATATATCAGAAGACAATACAGAGATCTCTCCCATCATCTATTTACACCCAAGACTGTAACAAGGGGGTGCTCCAATCACTATGTATAGATATATCAGGGGACAATACAGAGATCTCTGCCATCATCTATTATACCCAGGACTGTAACAAGGGGGTGCTCTAATAACTATCTATAGCTATATCAGGGGACAATACAGAGATCTCTCCCATCATCTATTTATACCCAGGACTGTAACAAGGGGGCGCTCTAATAACTATGTATAGATATATCAGGGGACAATACAGAGATCTCTGCCATCATCTATTATACCCAGGACTGTAACAAGGGGGTGCTCTAATAACTATGTATAGATATATCAGGGGTCAGTACAGAGATCTCTCCCATCATCTATTATACCCAGGACCGTAACAAGGGGGCGCTCTAATAACTATGTATAGATATATCAGAAGACAAAACAGAGATCTCTCCCATCATCTAGTTAAACCCAGGACTGTAACAAGGGGGCGCTCTAATAACTATGTATAGATATATCAGGGGACAATACAGAGATCTCTCCCATCATCTATTTTACCCAAGACAGTAACAAGAGGGTGCTCTAATAACTATGCATAATATATCAGTGGACAGTACAGAGATCTCTCCCATCAACTATTATACCCAGGACTGCAACAGGGGGGCGCTCTAATAGCTATGTATAAATATATCAGAAGACAATACAGAGATCTCTCCCATCATCTATTTACACCCAAGACTGTAACAAGGGGGTGCTCCAATCACTATGTATAGGTATATCAGGGGACAATACAGAGATCTCTCCCATCATCTATTATACCCAGGACTCCAACAAGAGGGCGCTCTATAACTATGTATAGATATATCAGGGGTTAGTACAGAGATCTCTCCCATCATCTATTTATACCCAGGACTGTAACAAGGGGGTGCTCTAATAACTATCTATAGCTATATCAGGGGACAATACAGAGATCTCTCCCATCATCTATTATACCCAGGACTGTAACAAGAGGACACCCTAATAACTATGTATAGATATATCAGGGGACAATACAGAGATCTCTCCCAATATTGCACTTGGCCATATGAATGTAGCATTCCTTCTAGATAAATTATTAAAAATGAACCATACACTATACAATCGCCTGTACTAACTGAATAGTATAGGTGATTGTTATAGAAAGGGTTAATTTAGGGTTAATGATTTACATTGTTTTACTGTTCTTTCCGCTTCTTTCTCCTTCGATCTCACACTGATAGGAGAGCGGGAAGAGAGGCTGTTACAGCGCTGAAATACAGGGAAAGTCTGTTCTTATAACATACTTTCCCGGCCAGAGCAGTGAGTACTTGTCACGCTGATGACATCATCAGGACCTTAACCAATCAGTCCCTGATGATGGCACCCAAACCACACCTGTTTCGTGTGTCTCACCTGCTATGGGGGAACGCTATTGCCCCGCTGAGTCAGGAACATAAATTTAAGTCGCTGCTACACGGGTCTTAGCAAGCAGCGACCTCAATTTAAAGTGGAAGTGGTTGAAGCAAGAAGAATATACCGTAATCGTAATTTTTGCATTCATACTATTCCTACTCTTTTTTACGGCTCACTATTTCAGATATCAGAACTGCATGACATTAGGCAAGTTGGACTTTTTTAGACAACATTCAGTGTTGTAATTTCAAATAAGAAAACATTATGTTCTAAGGAAAATCGTCCCCAAATAGAGCCGTCACCCTTTTCTTACACTGAAGGTGCACAGAAAAGAAAAAAAAAGTCCAAAAAGACCCCGTGTGAACTTAGTCTACTAGAAGAGCCACAAAACTCAGCCGATTCCCCGGTGCCATTTCTAAAGGTCTTATTGCTCAAAACGGAATAAACCATAATTTATATGATTTTGGAACATATAATTAGTTACTTTAATTATCTTTTCTTTCACAATATTTCAAAACATACCTGCTGATGGTCTCCAATTAGGATAAGGTGCTGGCAGCTGGAACTAAGTGTAGTAATAATATGAGCCTCTAAAACTTCAGCTGCTTCTTCTACGATCACAATTTTAGGTCGAACACTTTGTAGCAACTTTCTAAACTTGGCTGCTCCTAAAGTGAAGTGAAATCCAAATGTTAGATGAGAAAACATCTGTTTAAGGCCTCATGTCCACGGGGAAAATCAGGCCCGCTACGGATTCTCCATGTAGAATCCGTAGCGGGTCCCTCCTCACCCGCGGACATGAGTGCTGAAAATAAGAATTTAAAAGAATTTACCTATCCGTAGCGGGCGGGGAAGGTCTGCTGTTCCTCACGGCCGGATCTTCTTTTTCGGCCGGCGGATGAATTCGTCACGCCGGCGGCACGTCGCCGGCACGTCGTCGACGTGCCGTGCGAATGCGCCGGGCACATCCGCCGAGCCGAAGCAAGAAAGATCCGGCCGTGAGGAAGAGAAGACCTTCCCGGTCCGCTCCGGATGGGTAAATACTTTTAAATTCCTATTTTAGGTCTCCCGCGGAGCCGGACGGCTTCCATAGGCTTCAATAGAAGCCCGCGGGAGCCGACCCCGCGGGAGACCCGCACGAAAATGGAGCATGGTCCAGATTTTTTCATGCTCCATTTTTTTTAAAATCCCTTTTATTGACCATCCGCGGGTATTTATCTACCCGCGGGTAATCAATGCATCCCTATGGGGTGCGGATCCGCATGCGGGAGATCCGCTGCGGATCTTAAATCATATTTTGCCCGTGGACATGAGGCCTAAGCCCTTAATGATGCAGACCCTTTTGTTTTTTTCCTCCCCCTTTTAAAAAAATCATAACTCCTTTATTTATCCATCCACGTCGCTGTATGAGGGCTTGTGTTTTGCGGGACGAGTTGTAGTTTTTAATGGTGCTATTTACTGTACCGTATAATGTACTGAAAAACTTTCAAAAAATTCTAAGTGGAGTAAAATGAAAAAAATAACTACATTCCGCCATCTTTCAGTGCGTCTTGTTTCTATGGCGCACAAACTGCAACAAAAACGACCTGATAACTTTATTCTATAGGTTGGTACGATTACTACGATACCAAACTTGTATAGTTTTTTTTACTCTTTTTTTTTCAAAGACATTTAATTTTTTTAGTTTTTTATTTGTCCATCGATGTAGTTGTGCCGGGCTCATCTTTTAAGGGATGTCCTGTAGCTTCTGTTAGTACCAATTCAGAATACATACGACTTTTTGATCGCTTTTTATTGCGTTTTTTCTGGAAGACAATGTAACTAAAAAAGTGCATTTCTGACGTTCTTTATTTTTTTTCCCGGACGACGTTCACCGTGCGGGAAAAATAATGCGCTATTTTGATAGATCGGACTTTTACGGACGCGGCGATACCAAATATGTATTTTTATTTTAGGATTTAGATATTTTTATTATAGATTTGACAGGCAGTCTCTCAAGCCACCCCACAGGGATGGCTTGATAGGCAGTCTCCTTTTAGAAGGCCCCCGGCTGCCATGACACCCAAACCGCCCCCTGATCTTACCGCGGGGGCCCGTACGGGACCCTCGAACATCGTTTGGGACATTTAAAGGGTTAATAGCCTGGCTGATTGCAGCTATTGCCCGCAGGTGTCAGCTGTCATAAATAGGTGACACCTGCGCTGTATGAAGAGGTCGCCCAGCTGTGATTTTTCCTCCGCTCGCGGAATACATTCGTTTTCGCGAGTGTGAAAGAAAAAAATTAATTTTACGTACCATTGAATGCATGCTATTTGCTGCGGATCCTACGTGCGGACGCCCCGACAACGGATTCCGCAGTAGAAATCCGGTCGTGTGAAGCTGGCATAACTGGCTCTACACGTCTGTGAGGGCAGCACAATCATTATGGCGCACACTGTATCTAACCTGTGGTGGTCATGCCAATAACGTCAGCCTCTTGGAGTATTTGCATGTCCTCTTGGTTTCGCAGTTCGGCCATCCTGTTTACTACTATCTGGTACAAGTTTTCGATTGTAAATACTTCATTGCGGATGTCACACAAATACTTAGACCGCCAGCATCTGCAACAATAGGAGTTAGCTATGTACAGTACTTTTACTAAAAGATTATTTTAAGACAACATTTTAATTTTTGATCAGTGAACGTAATACTAAAACTGTAAACATGCTGAGCAGCAACCAGTGTCAGGCAGCTGCTGCCAAGGCAAATAGGATCGCGGGGTGCATCAAAAGTAGTGTAGGGGCACATGACGAGAACATTGTTCTTCCTCTTTACAAGTCACTAGTCAGATTACACATGCAAGATAGTGCCGTTTTGGCCAGCGGTACTCAAGAAGTACATATCAGGGGACAAAGCAGGCAACTAAAGTAATAAATGTAATGGGCGGACTACAACACCCAGAGAGGTTATCAAAATAGGGATTATTTAGTGTAGAAAAAAAAGACGTCTGAGGGGCAGCCTAATAACTATGTATAATATATCAGGGGTCAGTATAGAGATCTCTCCCCTCATCTATTTATACCCAGGACTGTAACAAGGGGGCGCTCTAATAACTATGTATAATATATCAGGGGTCAGTACAGAGATCTCTCCCATCATCTATTTATACCCAGGACTGTAACAAGGGGGCGCTCTAATAACTATGTATAAATATATCAGGGGTCATTACAGAGATCTCTCCCATCATCTATTTATATCCAGGGCTATAATAAGGGGCGTACTAATAACTATGTATAATACATCAGAGGACAATACAGAGATCTCTCTCATCATCTATTTATATCCAGGGCTATAATAAGGGGCGTACTAATCACTATGTATAGATATAACAGGGGTCAGTACAGAGATCTCTCCTATCATCTATTATACCCAGGACTGTAACAAGGGGGCGCTCTAATAACTATGTATAGATATATCAGGGGACAGTACAGAGATCTCTCCTATCATCTATTATACCCAGGACTGTAACAAGGGGACGCTCTAATAACTATGTATAGATATATCAGGGAACAGTACAGAGATCTGTCCCATCATCTATTATACCCAGGACTGTAACAAGGGGGCGCTCTAATAACTATGTATAGATATATCAGGGTTCAGTACAGAGATCTCTCCCATCATCTATTATACCCAGTACTGTAACAAGGAGGCGCCCTAATAGCTATGTATAATATATCAAGGGTCAGTATATAGATCTCTCCCATCATCTATTTATACCCAGGACTGTAACAAGGGGGCGCTCTAATAACTATGTATAAATATATCAGGGGAGAATACAGAGATCTCTCCCATCATCTGTTATACCCAGGTCTGTAACAAGGGGGTGCTCTAATAGCTATGTATAATATATCAAGGGTCAGTATAGAGATCTCTCCCTTCATCTATTTATAAACAGGACTGTAACAATGGGGCAACATAATAACCATGTATAGATATATCAGGGAATAGTACAGAGATCTCTCCCATCATCTATTTATATCCAGGACTGTAACAAGGGGGCGCTCTAATAACTATGTATACTATATCAGGGGTCAATACAGAGATCTCTCCCATCATCTATTTATAAACAGGACTGTATCAAGGGGGCGCTCTAATAACTATGTATAGATATATCAGGGTACAATACAGAGATCTCTCCCATCATCTATTTATAAACAGGACTGTATCAAGGGGGCGCCCTCTATGTCTAGAGGAAAGAAGGTTTCTACACCAACACAGAGATTCTTTACTGTTAGAGCAGTGAGACTATGGAACTCTCTGCCTAAGGACGTGGTAATGGCGGATACGGTAAAAGAGTATAAGAGACCTGAACGTCTTTCTTGAATGTTACAATATTACATGTTATATCACTGATTACTCAGAAGGGTCAGTGATACGGGGATTATTCCGATTGAAGTCGGGAAGGCATTTTTTCCCCTAAATGGGGAAAATCGGCTTCTACCTCATTGTTTTTTTTTTGCCTTCCTCTGGATCAACATTGGGGGGCGGGGGGGGAGGGTAATAGGCTGAAGTGGATGGACATGTGTATTTTTTCTATGTTACTATGCACAATATACCCTATTGCAGAAGAGGTGAAATGCTCAATCACACTGTAATTTTCTGCCCTATTCCTTATGTGATCCTGGCCTTAAAGATGTGTGCAGGATTCCTCCACTGTAGAATACTCATAAATCGCACAGACGGATGTGAAATATCGCAATTTAAATGCAAAATGACATTAATGCACCTGTAAACTTCCCAGCGCTTTTTAAGCGGGAGCTGCCACAAATCCCCTATTAGTTTGCACTCTTCTTCCTTCATGTGACTCGTCTCCTGGAGCTCATGCTTAATCTGCTTCTTCAACTTCTTTTTTGTTTTTGAAGAAATCTGTAACAAATAACACATTTGCTGTGTTAGAATATGCAATAAATTTACCAATTTGTATGCAAAATAAACATTCCTTCAAAAGATCAGATTGTTTAATGGGATTTTCTCATCAATCGTATTTATGCTTTATTCACTGGATGGAGATAAATGTTAGATTACCGGGGATCCGACTGCTGGGACTCCCAGTGTTTCCAATATGTGTGCACCCTGAGTCCTCCATGGTACTGGTACATTATGTCTCCACCGCAAATATGGGTGGAGACATGGGTTGGCTGGGTTGAGTTATAGGGAATGCCCACAGCTTGCGATTGGCTACCTTGAGGGGCAGCTTAAGACAACGCCTGACACCCGGCATCCATCCATGTGGCGGGGGAGGAGAGCCGACAGCGGGGCCGGCTTCAGCAGCGGCGCCTCCATCCATCCACGTGAAAGCGGGGCCTGCTGCAGCCGGGAGGCCGGCGGGGAGAGTGACAAGAGCCGAGGATAGAGATGGGAGACCGGAGAGGAGAGTGACAGCGGCGTCAGTAGCGGAGATAGGAGGCCGGCGGTGATACGAGGCCGGGGAGATGTGTGAGCTGTGAGTGGGGATGGCCGGTATATGTGTGTCTCGAGAGGCGAGTCTCCATCAGCCAATCTGCAGCTGTGGGAGTGACCTGCCCGTCCGCTCTAACTCAGCCCGGCCAACCTATGTCTCCACCCATACTTGCGGTGGACACATAATGCACCAGTACCATCCTCCATGAGAGTAGAGTGGTGCTGCACACATTTACTTCTATAGGACGGAGTAAGATTGGCAAGCGCATTGATCTCCCTCCTTTCTATAGAAGTGAATGGAGCGGTGGTCACGCATGTACAAGCTGCTCCATTTTCATGCATCACTTCCGCAGTAAACACAACAGCAGACTGTTACCTACAACTCCTAGTATGCAAAGAGCTGGTAAGTTGCAGGACCCACAGCACACGGGTCCTGTAGCTCCACCCACAGCTCACGGGTCCTGTAGCTCCGCCCACAGCTCACAGGACCTACAACTTACCAGAACCAAAAGGAGATATTTTTCAGGCGTAAGGTCACATGATACTGATAGAAAATGAAAACGGTAGCTGGACCGGGTACAATGACCCTATTACAGAATGACCTATTACGATGATGTACATCAGATTTTATAAGGTTAGTCCATGCCTGGAGTACCCCTTTAAAGGGCAACACACGACGTACAAATCTCTCTCTCCTTTCCCAGCACTCCAGCTTTTCTACCTGGTCTCCTAGCAGATTACCAGCGATTCCGCCGGCCTAAGGCAATGCTAATTGCATATGGGCTGCAGGTCACACGCATCCATAGGCATCAATGGAGCCTATCTAAAATAGAGCATGCTGCGATTTTTCTTCCGCTGGCGTAATACGCAATTCAAACCCACAGATGTGAAGGTTAACTTCAAAACGACATGCCTTTTATTGCCCACATATTGCTCAGACGGCGATCACGGAGTCCGCAATTCATATCCAGGCGTGTGAGCCCGGCCTAAGAATAGTGACAATGACATGTTAATAAATACCATTAAAATTCTGCATTCTGAAGAGTGAGATCATGATGCCCTATAAGGCTTAACCCAAGGGCGAAAGTACCAGGGTAGCTGGCCAATCATCATGAGGCCCAAAACTAAGGGGTTGATTTCCACTTGGACATGAAGTGCAGTTAGTGATGACAGGGGGCGCCCCTCAGCACTGCGACATTAGCTGGATGATCGGAGAGGGTATAACACCACAGGGGGCGCCAGAACAAGTATTTAACAGAAGTATCTAGACACACCAGCAGGTTTTCCATATGACTGCCAATCAAAAATTGTTGTTTTTTTACTTGCTTTTGGAATGTTTTGTTCAGTTGTGGGAAAACTCTTTGAATGGGACATGAAAACAAAGTGACATTTTTAATATATCGCTGTCTTCGCATGTATTCCTAGAAAGCAAACAGTACTTATTAGTTATTTTTACCTGCCAGTCATCCTGATCATCGGATCCTGTATCCATGCCATAGTCTTCACCCTCGTGCTCCTCGGGGACGAACACCAAAGACTCTTCCTTCATCATTTCTGCAAGCTGTCGTGTCTTTCTGATTTGCACTTTAATGTCATCATCTTCTTCAATCATTCGCTCCATCTCTGCTAGCTCAGCTTCATCACTCACTTTTATAAACTCATCATCGTCATCCCGCATCGCCATGACATCTCCACCGACTTCATCTGAAGGAAAGGAGAACGCATCGCCATAATACTAAAGGGTACAACACTATATAGATGACGGAGAGCGCTGTAGCCATACCTTGGGCGACGGCCACGCATGACCAACAAATCCAAAGTTTATGTCCTCGCGGTGTTAGCGGTCACCCCAGCAGTGCCGGGGCTCTCTGCTCTGCATGCTCCCCAGCCCCTACCCTCTGTTGACCGGCTTGCTAGTCTAACTTTATACCACCTATTAGTTGGCTCAGTTTATGCTGGTGCAGTTTACCTTAATTGGGTGCAGTTTTTGGCACAATTTTGGCCATGCTTTTCTATGAAAGAACGCCCCTTTTTTGGACAGAGTAAAAAAATTGTCAAAAGTGTCGAAAGCACATGGTAAATGTGGGGCAAACATGTTTGACAGTTTTCTGGCACAATTTGTGCCAGAAAACCTAAATTTCCAATATGGGAAATTTCGAAGGCCCATTCTGTCATAAAAAGGTCTCAGTTATTTTGACTTTAATACAAGAAATTCCTGTATTGTATCTACCACAGATGTTACAAATGGTTTCACATTTTAACCCCTTGCTGACATCTACCGTATATGTAAGTGTAAGCTGGGTATGTGTGTATGGAGAGGGCATGGGAGCTGAGCAGACTCTCTAAGCACTGGATGTCGGCGGTCTTTGACAGCCAGCCACAATGGCCAGGATCAGCGATAACTCCAATCCTGGCCATTAAATGGTTTAGAATGCGCTTTCAGTACTGATAGTGTCATTCAAATGACCAGACAGAGGAAGAGGAGTCCCTCGGTCTCTCAAAACCCCCTATGGTGAGATTGTGCGGTGCCATTCAGTTACCAGGGCAGCCTGCGCCTTGTGAAGGTGCCGAGTCCCGCCATGGACTTCCTAAAATGAAGCCCTGAGGTACATCACACCTGAAGTACACGCTTATGGAGACTAAAAACAGCATTTATAAAGTTTTTTTTTAATGGTAAGTGAAGTTAAAGGGGTTTTCTGGGCACAAACTATTGATGATCTACCCTCAGGATAGGTCATCGATCGTTAATCACTGGGACCCACTGCTTGGGATCCCCAGTATTGGGCTGATCGCCCTGGCCAGGGACAATGCAGCTGAGCCTGACATTGTCACAGGGGATGGCAGCAGAAATTCTTCACTCATAGTCAACTTTACTCCCATTGAAATCAATAGTAGCTGAAGCAGCTATGACACTCCTGCATTTGACCCCTGGTGTTAGAGACGGAAGTGCTGTAAGTGTAATAGCCAACTTCAGCTCAGTCAGGATACTTCGGCTGCTTTCCTCTACAATGACGACCAGCACTGCTGGACTGACAGCGGTTGGGCAATTGGTGCATCACCGGAGATCCTGAGTGATGTTTCATCAATTAACTATTGATGACCTATCCTGACTCCTCAGCAGGAGCT
Source organism: Eleutherodactylus coqui (assembly GCF_035609145.1). Taxonomy (NCBI): domain Eukaryota; kingdom Metazoa; phylum Chordata; class Amphibia; order Anura; family Eleutherodactylidae; genus Eleutherodactylus; species Eleutherodactylus coqui. The sequence goes on from NC_089845.1 coordinate 36,563,398, forward strand.
CTGGACTCCAGCCATCCCAAATCAGCTGCTTGTTGGGCCACTACAGCCACTCACCTAGCTCAGTATGGAAGGCCAAATTCCCATTGAAATGAATGGAAACTTAGACTGCAATACCAAGATGGACCACAGCAGTGGGGACAGAGCTGTCTACATCCAGCACAAAATCAGCTCTGTGCTAAAGTGCAGTGGCCTTGTGAACAGCTGATTAGCACGAGCGGCGGACCCCTCCAATCTGCTATTGATAGCCTATCCTAAGGACCGACCATCAACTGCTCACAACTGGACAATCCCTTTAATGTAAATGACTGATACTCACCATTTTCACTAAGAAAGTTTTCAATGTTCCAAGAGTTTACATCTGTTAGTAAAAATAAAATATTGTCAGAGAAATAAACAATTATTTACTAACTATTCTTATGATTGATCACCTACAGATAAATTCACAACCACTCATGATTTATGGGGTGTTTCCGTCTCAGGTACCTTTTTTCAATATGCTTGAAATAGCAAAACATGGCGCTCACCCAGAAAATGTTTATTTCTAAAATTCTCCGTTCTCCAGATATCACGAATATTCATTCCTGCGTCCTCTGGTTGTTTACTACTTGTTGCAAGGGGAACAGAACCCCTCGTCTATGGAGGGAAATAGAGGAGCAAACAACTAGCGGACGGAGGAATCAATATCTGGAGGACGGAGCACTCTGGAAATAAACATCTTCTGGGTGAGCGCATAGTTTTGTGATCTCAAACACACTGAAATAGGATTTGTAAGATGAAAATACCCCTTAAATGTAAGCAAAAGTACACAACGCTTACCGCTCACCCCTTCCTACACACACAAAATAGATGGAACACAAGCAACTACCGTATAGTGACCGTCTTGCTACAACATGTGATGCAAAATATTAGTGTGTAAAACCTGTGTGATCGTGATGGTGTAGCAATAATAATACATGTTTCTTAAATCAGCCTATGCAAACATATATATATTTCATATATCCACCTTCACCTTCATGGAAAATAGCTAGCAGTGAAATGGTTATCTGGTTCAATACTGTACACTGTGTGTGTTGCATTCTTGTGCGGTATCTCCAACACACTCCTACACAGTTCCCAGGACTTAGCACTGTCTACAGAGGTTTCTTATGAGAAAGATCTGCGATGCCCACCGCTTATCGGGGGGGGGGGGGGCTGCTCCTTATCTCCTCCCTTGGATTCCTTGGTCCAGATTGGAATATTAATAAAGTCTATGCTACTTGGGTATATAGGAATTACGTGTTCTCATAGCAACATACACCTGGGGGGTAAACATATGTTAATCATCAGCGCCATTACATACTAGGTCAATCATGAGTTGTTATGATGTCGGGAGGGGCATGCATGTAATTGGTGCGAGATATTCAGTATAACTGTATTGTACTTCCTTTCAATAAAGCAGAAGGGTATGGGGGCTGACGGATAGCATCCATGAGTTCAAATACATATATTCATGCATGAAGCTTTTCGTTATAACCAATCTGGAGCAGATTAGTGAAATCTTCTGGAATAGGATTTATTCCCATAACAGAGAGATGTACAGCCGAATGAACAATCACACTAACCCATACCGGTGATTCTCCGTCCGTGTAAGAGAAATGCCGGGCAACATGCTTTGTGGGTCAGGGCTTGTTACAGAGGGCTGAGAATCTGTCCGTGTAATAGGACCTTAAGGAAAACCTCAGTTTTGTCTACATCTTCAGTTTTCTTGCTCTGGCCTTCCTTAATGATGTACAAATATCTCAATGTGTAATCTGTTAGCCGTTTTGCTTGTCCATCAGTCGTTCATGTTATAACTTGCCATATGAAGGGGCCTCTGAGCTCCCAAAACTCACAAGTACAATTATTCAGTCTCTCTCAATTTTTGAAGATGCAAGTAACAAAACACACTGTGCCTGTGGACTCCATAGTCTGTACCGTGTCTTACCGCCACTATCTGCAGCGCCTACAGACCCTATGCCACGCAGACACAATGTTGGCATATATGACCCATGCGACAGGTGGGCAGAGTGAAAGTCCCCTGCACTCCGCCTGGCTTACACATAGCCCTGCCTTCCAATGTTCTTGTCACTCATTTGCACGAGTAAATCATAATTTAGCGTGCAGAAATAAAAATGTAGCGCTGCAAACTATAAGGAGACATTACCTACCATCTTACAATATTTCATGACATATAGAATAGGAATGTTAGGGGCCTTTCACGCGGTACGTAATATTCCGTAACAGCGTCGACCCTCAACTCTGCACCAAGATCTGCGCTGACGACTGCGGATTGTGATGTAGAATTGCCGGCAGAAGTCCGTGTGAAAGGTTCCTAGTGGATACAGTTGCTCCTCAGAAATCAGAGATCTCTTTATTATTACCCGTATTGTTTCTTATTCAAAGCTGAATGTTGCTTTCTCAGTATAAACTAGCTGGCTTTCCGTGCTCGGATTTGGCTTTCCGTGCTCGGATTTGGCTTTCCGTGCTCGGATTTGGCTTTCCGTGCTCGGATTTGGCTTTCCGTGCTCGGATTTGGCTTTCCGTGCTCGGATTTGGCTTTCCGTGCTCGGATTTGGCTTTCCATGCTTGGATTTGCAAGCATTTGTTTGGACATACGAGCACCTTCCTGGAACGGAACCTGTCGGTAAGTGGAGGACTTTCTATATAGGCAATACATCAGTGAAAGGCAAGGAAGATGTCCAAGATAGAGAATCTATAGTGGATTTACCAACATCTACAAAAACACATAACATGATCTAAATTGATAAATCACAGAAAAATCTAATTACCTTGCATTTTTTCTGGTGCGTTTTCATAGACGACGGAGATTCCCAGCCATTCTACAATTATACTTGAAATTCTTTCGTGACTCTCAACTTCCAGATATTCCTGCAAGTTTGAAATGGAGTTTTGCTTTAGTTGCTACATTACAATGTACAAAGTTCATAATAGGAATGGATTATAGGCGGAGCAGGGGGGCACGTAGCACAGGGACTCCACCACAGTGGGGGTCTGGGTGGTCCCCAGCAAGTGAGTTCTATCTGTTTGTTCATCTATGGGGATTCCCTGGTGGCAGTTCAACAATCAGATCCAGCCAAGAAAAAGTGATGATGCATAAATATGGACCATTTATGTAAAAAAGTCTTGAAGGCAACTCGTCAAGCTGTTTTACAACCTTAAACTACCATCACACCTTATTACATGACTGATAATCGTTCCGAACATAAAAAAAAAGGTGAGATCAACGGTGCCCACTGCAAGTTTATGACAAAGGAAGAGTCAACTGGTCAATATGCAGGCCACTTCCTGTTCTGTTCTGACTGCCATCCCTCTGGCCACTCACCCCCAGCCTCCTCCCTGGGAGTAAAGGGCAACAGCACTAGACTTGGGGGAGGCTGGGGGTGACATACACTGTGTAACATTACAGAGGGCTCATTTAGCAATGTTGTGTGTTAGGTACTGCGCCTTTAATGGAGGCAGCGGGCAGCGCGGGTTCTTTCCCTTGGATTTCATACTAGCTGGCTGGGCCTTTGGTTCAGGAACAGGAGAGAGTGAAGCAGCAGAGGATGAGCGCTCACAAGAGACTGCGGTTTTTAAATCAGCATGTCTGTCACTATGCAGTATCTGGCCGGCTCTCTTAAAGGGCTCGTTCACATTAGGCAGCATGCCGCACTATTTCATTCTGTTAAATGCTGGAAAGTGAACCGACTCCATTACAGTCAATGTGGTCCGTTCAGCACTTTTGGCTTCGCCATGAGATGGTCTCGTGCCATTTGGCTGTTCCATTAACAAAGCAGGAAACAAGACCACAACACTGCTGATGTGAACGAGCCCTGAAGGGTTAAAAGAGCATTAGACAATCCTCTCTGCTGCCAGCTGGTGGACCTGCTTAGTTCAGTGCCTTCATTGTGAATAGATATGCTAATACACCCCTTACCTTCCTCAGCATCAGGCCGCGGAGATGGTGGTCCGGAATGTATTTTCCAAGTACGTTTTCATTGAGGACCCCTTTGGTGGCGTTCTGCAGCAGGACCGCTTTCTGGATAAGACTGGCCTGATTTTTTTTCCTTTCATCTGTTAACTGAAGGGAAATCGAGAGGTCATCAAACCGAAGAGCCCGAGGACCTACCCTGTTGTAGAGACATTGGCGGTGCCTTTTGCCCTCCTCCGTCCCTCCGCAGGTGTCCTGCGTACACAGAGAGTCCTCTTCTCACAACATGAGGAACTCAACTTTAACGAACGGGGGCCCGTTTCCACCTCCGCCTGTTGCTGCGCAGATGCTTCTCACAGGGAATGGCGTGGTGGCCAAGGATGGATGGTTCATTTCAGTGGGTCTGACGGAGGTAGCTGTGACCCAGCCTGCGGCTATTGCTACAGTCCCAATGACAATGACTGGAGTGGCAGCTCGCTTGTTCCACATTCGGTCTCCCCCCTCACTGTGACACGGGACCACCATTCTCTGGACTGTAGGGGTCACAAGAGACCCCCACCAAGTTATGCCTCTCTGTGGATATCCTGGTTGTATTTCTCATACAACCGCTTCTAAATGTTCAACCTTATCCATGAATTATTCTTCTACCAACCCCCCGGACGGACCAGTAATACCGCGGCGGAGCTAAGGGAATTCAGAGGTGTTTTGCTGTGGTTATACCACGATTTTTGCAGCGATTTTGCCGCAGTTCTTAACGCACCCCATCATTGTGATGGGTGATGAGGTAGGTTAAAAAGCAGCAAAATAGAGCTGACCGCGCTTGAAAATTGCAGCGTTTGAGCGCATGTCTGCGAGGCCCCATTGAAATCAAGTGTTATGCCGCGATTACTGCGGCGTTTAAAATGCCGCGGAAAAAGGCGCTTGCGTGAGAGTGGCCTTAGGACCCCTTTACATGGATGGTTGCGCACTGGAAACCACTCCTGGCGATAATCACTCCTGTGCTTTCACGTAGGAGCAAGGGCCGCTCAGTGGATGGAGGCGGCGGGGATCGTTCTGGACACTCGCTCCATACACAGTAAACAGGCAGTCGTTCACAGATGAACAGGCCGCTCGCTGTTTGGTATTAATGCTTGCAGAAACTGGACAATGAACGAATTATTGTTCGGCGTTCAGTCGCTGCCGGCATGATTCTCGTTCAGTGCAATAGGGCCCCTGGGCCCCGTCTGGGAGTTCATAATGTAGTCCCCCCCTCCCTGCATACAAGCACAGGTGCGTTCACAGTACGGCATCGTCTGAGAAACTTGGGATCGATATTGTACTGTTTGGGTTACTTCCCCGTGTTCGCGCAGGTATTTCCACGCACCACAGAGAATACAACCCATTGGTTTCTATGGGTTTGTTCTCATAAGCCTGTTTTGCGCACGCACGGAAAAACGTAGAACCTGCTCTATTTCCCTGCATTTTGAGGGTTCGTTCACACGAGGGACCTAATCATGCAAAAATTCTGTGCGCAAAAAAATGACAGATAACTGCGCAAAAAAATCGTGCGAAGCGATGATTTTCCGCGATCAAGTCCTGAGCCTCATTAGCATGAAAATCACCCATTCACACGGTCTGCAGCGGCGTGTTCGGAATTTCCTCGTTCGGTCGGAATCCTTCTAATGACTTCTAATGTCTTACATGGCGGCACCTGTCTTCTTTCACAAGCGTGGGACGCGGCTAAACTCCTCCCCTCCCTTTTATTACAACTCCCACAGGAATCTACGGACGCTCCTGCGCTTCACGCTCCAAAGATCTATTTTTTGTGCGCCGCAGGGAATTTCAGTCGTTGATGTCCTATTTTTTAGGTGTTTTTTTTTCACGCGGCTGTAATTCCTTAATCTGAATGTTTCCATGGGAATCCATTGATACGAATAGTTCCGAGCGCAATACGATTTTTTTTTTTTTTAAAGATCCGATTTTACAATTAGAAAATGGCTCCTGTGAATAAACCCGCTGACATCAATGCGTTATTTTCACGCCAGAATACAGCGGAAAATTCACACGCAGCTATACTCCGTAGTAGAGAACGTAGTTTCGCATACGGCCATGTGAATCTGCCCTCAAGTCAACAGTCACGCCTGTGAGAAATGGAATGAAGTCAGGTGGCACTCGCATGGACAATGTGCAGACGCTTATAGTGACACTGATGAGACGGTCAGTTTCTCAGTGGCGCTCCCGTGTGACCGCGGCTTCACAGACGGTTCATCTTTTACAATCAGGTTTCATTAATTTGTAGCAGATATATAAAAAAATTATTTGGGAGAACCAAGAAGCCGGGAAGAACAAGTCTTCAGCAAATGCGTCCAGCACTCAGCTCTTAGGTGGGCATGCACATTGCTGCTCTGACCACCAGATGGCACCCTACTACGGTATGCATGCACATTGCCGCTCTGAACACCAGGTGGCACCTTACTATGCATGCACATTGCCGCTCTGAACACCAGGTGGCACCCTACTATGCATGCACATTGCCACTCTGAACACCAGGTGGCATCCTACTATGCATGCACATTGCCGCTCTGACCACCAGGTGGCATCCTACTATGCAAGCGCATTGCCGCTCTGAACACCAGGTGGCACCTTACTATGCATGCACATTGCCGCTCTGAACACCAGGTGGCACCTTACTATGCATGCACATTGCCGCTCTGAACACCAGGTGGCACCCTACTATGCATGCACATTGCCGCTCTGAACACCAGGTGGCATCCTACTATGCATGTACATTGCCGCTCTGACCACCAGGTGGCATCCTACTATGCATGCACATTGCCGCTCTGACCACCAGGTGGCATCCTACTATGCAAGCACATTGCCGCTCTGAACACCAGGTGGCACCCTACTATGCATGCACATTGCCGCTCTGAACACCAGGTGGCACCAGGGGTGTATGAACTATTTAACTGTGATCCAGGGCCAGCGTCAGGAAAGGAAACCTGGCAATTGCTCAAAGCCCCCATCCGAAAAGGACCTTATACACGGGATGGAATGACGAACATTGCACTGCAATCCGCAGTAAGATCCACAGGCTGTGGATCTGACTATGTCCCATGTGAAAGGTCCCTAATGGCCTCCCTCCAGCCCCATTCCTCAGTGTGCAGCTACCCTCCCTCTCTCCTCAGGGAGAATCTGCTCAATGATCAGGCAGAGCGCTGATGAAGCTCCCGGCCTCATTATAGGAAGAACGGTGCAGCCCTACAAGAGTCCTCCCTGCAGTCATCCCTATGATCAGTACAGGGAGCTGAACTATCACCATTCACCTACAGGCTGTAACCGGTAGTGTGTGCCAAGGGGATGCATAGATAGCAGTCTGTATAACAGAATGGGGTCAATGGTAGGTTATAATGTAGGTGGTTTTGGTGACTATATGGGAACCGAGTCTCCAGGGGGGCCCATGGCCGCACTAAGTCCACCCACCAACTTTAAAATCTCTATGTAGATGTAATGTAACAGCAGCCCATGGCCACCAGTCCTGCAGGCCACAGTTACCAGCTGGGGAAGAAGGAAGCAGCAGCTTCTGCCAGTCATGATCACAAGGCTCACCCTGGTCATCTGTGGAAGGATGATTTTTCCTCCAGCCTCTGCACTGCGTTATAATAGATGATCCCCTTCCCGCTTGTGCTGCAATAAATGTCAGCAGGCAGAGCTGCTTGCTGACGGTTGATACCTTGAGTGATTCACGGGACAGACGGGAGGGGTGGTGGGCCGCAGACACAGTGCAGCCGGCTGTCAGACCTATATCTATAGGAATCGTGTGTGTATGATAGGTCTATCTAATCCCACACAGCTAACAGAACAACCATCTTGTCATAGAGGTCGAGTTGGCAGCTGATAATCTCCAATCTAAGGTTCAGCGGTGTATTCTAGAAATATTGTCACAAGGTGTAGATTCAGAGATCCTTTAATCGCCCTGTGAGACATTACAACCCATTACTGGAGATTTTTTTTTTAGGCAAAAAATACAAAATACGCGAGTTAAAACGTTACACTTGGTGACTAAACCATTTTTGAATAGACACCTTATTGGCGCTTTAGAATAAATAATAATCCTGACAACATTATATCTGGAGTACAGTATTTGGGAATACCGTGCAATATAGCAGGCACAGTAATGGGGTCAAATGGTGCAGCAGCGGGCATGGAATTGGGGGTAACAACAGAATGGGGGGGGATTGTGTAGGAGGGAAATAGGTAGGAAAGGTCAGGCAAAAAGCAAGAAGCCAAAGAAAGTTGAGAACAAACTTTGCAGAAACAAGTTATGAATGTAAGAAGTTGTCATGGTGGTCTGGGCCAGATGGAATAGTGAATGACTACAATCAGAGAAGACGTCACATATGAGTCACTGGGTATATGTGAACTCAAATGACTTATGAAATAGTGGCAGCAGAGTTATCATTATTTATTTTTCAAGTGCCATTAATTCCAAGCCGCTGTATATATGATAATGGTTTCAGCACATAAACGAGAAGAAGAAACATGGCTAAATGATGGACAGACTGGTACAGAAGAAGAGAAGATCTTGCCTGCAAGGGCTTAGAAGGTACAAGGGAAAGAGACAGTAGGTGAGAGTTAGAAGAGTTACTGTAGCTTGTAGGGTTTTCTGAAGGGATGGCATTTTAGGTAACTTTTGAAGGTTTCAAAAGTGGGCAAGCCTGATACTTTTGGGCAGCGAGTTCCATGATATGGGGGGGGGAGATTGAAGATGAGAACAAAGAAGAAGGTCTTATGAGGACTGGAGGTTCCATCTGGATGGGAGGTAAAGGGATATTACGTCAAGATGTCTGCAGAGGACACGTTGTGAAGAGCCTTGTATGTCCATCTTACGATTGTGAACTACATTCCCTGGACAATGGATAGAAAGTGAAGAGATTGGCAGAGGAAGGGCAGTAACAGGTGGATTAGCAGGGTTGAGGGTGGGTTGGAGGGGTGAAAGGGTGTTGGATGGAAGGCGACAGACAAGGATGTTGCAGTAGTCTAGGCAGGACATGAGAAGGGCACGCACCAGCATTTTTGTTGACCTGAGCTTGAGAAGTTAGTGGATTAGAGAAAGGTTTTACAGTTGGAAGCGGTAGGAGATAAGGACCTCTATATATGGGTTGAAGGATACAACGGAATCAAAGGTTTCCTCAAGGCAGTAGGCTCATATAGGGCACTAACAGTACAGAGGAAAGATTTTATCACCCTGTAGTGGTAATATTTAGTCCTCCTATAGCGGTATTATTTGATCTCTATATATGTATACAGGGCCGGCTTCAGGCTGGTATGGGTGGCAAGTAATTCTAAAAGGTGCTGGAGGCAGAAAGGTGGAATCAAAAGCCAGATAAAAAAAACCTCTTGACCACCCCTTATAATGTGCAGGAAGCCATGTCAATGACAGATGTTGCTGCTTCCATTGCTTCACCCCTCTTTACACAGGAGACATATTAACTAGTAGCTTCAAGCAATACGGAAATCACGGATTAATGCAACGTCAGTTATTGCCCACAAGTCCATGCAGGATTGAATTGGATTCGGTGATGAGATTTGTCATCCACATGGCCGGTACTGTGATGGTATTTTTACAAGTTGCAGAAATGCTGCAGGAAATCAGCTGCATCTTACTGCGCGGCCATGTGGACAGGATCTCAAGAAATCTCAACACACATTCTACGGAGAAAATCCGCAGCGTAAATTGACTTGCAATGCATAAAGCCTGGCTAAATAGATGTGTAGTGATGGACTTATGTGAACGATGGCATGGGTCCACCATGATTGTTTACCTTTTGGCGAGTTCCAATCTTTGAAATTTCTACTTATTGCTTATTTCTGACTTTTTGACCACGATGCCAATTAAATCTTACAGATGTGAATTACATAGTAAGATACTGTTAAGTTGAATTCCCACATTCTGTGTGCAAACAAAGAATTTACTGTTGAGGAAGGCTGTAAAGATGATGCCCTTGTTTCCAAAAAATATGGAGCGCTCTTGACATCACTGTCCCTGTGTGACAGATTATTTAGTGTCTCCCCATGTGACTCTTAGCTGTAGGTAAAATGATCCCAGACGGATGACCAAGTCTTAGCGGGTAATTATTTATCTACTTTGATGCACAGTTAGGCACGCAGCTCCTTTACTTATTTTTACTACACGGTAGCACATCGGGCCACTCACTGTGCAGGGAACTACAACATAGCACCATTCACTTCAGTCCAAGTAATAGATCATAAAATTGCAAGATGGGAATACCCTGTTACGCGCTCTATAGAGACTTTTTCATTCTACAAACAAGTGATAGTCAGGCTTCACTAATGTGATCATTTATGACATCAAAGGTTCCTTTAAATAATGTTCTCTAGAAGTCCTCTGTAGGAACATCTCTTGTTAAAGTTTTTTTTTTTACTTTCCAGAAGGTTGCACCAGCTGTACACTGTAATGAAAAATCAATGAATTGAGGGAAACAGATAATTGTAGTTGAAGTACCTCAGCATGCAGGGCTCTCATGTAGCCAGGTAGCTTCTGACGACTTCTCTCACTCCGAAGCTTGGAGAGAGAACATCTCTGCATCGATTCACTGTTGCTTCTGGACCCCACTCTCACAATGTTGCACTTCGTAAAATTGAGAACCCCTTTAAATGTAAAAAACAGATTACAGCTTGTTCTGTATTATTATTAACAACAGTTAGGACCAAAAATTCCTTTTAAGTCAGTCCGTACAGGGATGATCACCTGCTGCTTGTTTTCCTCAGATCTTGATGCTTTTTAGCTCAGCTCCATTCGGGCAGATATCCAGTACACTTAAGATTTAGTTGTGACTGGAAGTAGGATTTAAAATGTTACGGCATACTCAGGATGGGTCTTCAATAGTTGATCGGCTTAGGATCCCTGCCAATCAGGTGATCCTCTGGCCCGCTGTCGGTGCATTGAGGCCCGGCATCCACATCAGTGATCAGAGCCAAAAGTGTAATAGAAGGCATCGCTCCCATTGAAATCAATGGGAGCGATGCCTTTTATTACACTTCCGACTCTGATCACTGATGTGGATGCCGAGCCTCGCTGCACTGACTGCGGTCAGAGCCATAAACCCATTGATTTCATCTTCCAGCTCTTAGCTCAGCGGTGCCAAACATCAGCATCTGTGATAACAGTGGGCTGGAGGATCACCTGATTGGCGGGGAGCCCAAGTAGCGGACCCCGACGATCAACTATTGATGACCCATCCTGAGGATAAGAATATGGTCTATTTGGGGCTTAAGGACGCAATGATTTTTGGGGGATTTTCATTTCCACTTTTCAAGAGCCATAACTTTTTATTTTTCCGTCGACGCGGTCGTATGAGGGCTTGTTTTTTGCGTGGCGAACTGTAGCTTTTATTGGTACATTTTTGGGTGCATATTTTTGAAAGCAGGGAGAGAAAACACATCTATTCTACCATAGTTTTTGATTTTTTTTTTACAAAGTCAAGTAAACAGCATAAATGACACAATACGACACAGTACGATTACAACGATACCAAAAATATTATAATTTTTTTAGGTTTTTCCATTCTTGCACAATAAAAAACTTTTTGGGGGGGAAATTATAATAATTTTTGCATTATTTTTCCACGGACTGAGCTCTGCGATGGCTTTTTTTTTTTTTTGCATCACCAGCTGTAGTTTTTATTTGTATCATTTTGAGGTACATGACTTTTTTGATCACTTTTATTGCGCTTTTTTAGAAGTAAAATGAATAAACGAAACATTTCGCTTCCTTTTTTTTTTACGGCTTTTGCTGCACAGAATAATTAGCATGCACAAAGTATAGTACGGGTCGTTACGGACACAATGATACTACATATATGTTTTTTTTCATACAAATAGGGAAAAATTAGCAAAAAAGAGTTTTTTTGTTTTTTTTTTAATGTTTTTTTTAACATACTTTTTTTTTGTTTTTTCACACTGTTTATGTCCCTGAAGAGGAACTAAGCCATAGCAGCTATGATCGCTATGGTAAGGCATTCTGTCCTGCAATGCCTTATCGCTTAAATTAGCAATGATAAGCAATGGCAAAGCAAGACGCCTGTAGCTGGCGCCCTGTTGCCATGACAATGAATCGGCCCTCCGCAATTACATTGCCGGCGTCCAATGACGTCAGTGCGCTCCCTCTGTAGGGTAAAGCAAACACATTTACCTCTCACTAGACCACACACTGCTATCTCCACGGGAGGCGGCAGATAACATTGTATTCTGCCAGGAGCCTTGAGCAGAACAATGTAGCGGTGTGCACAGCTGGGCGTGTGATTAGTGACCTGCTGGGCTCTGCAAACAGCTCCTGGAGGCCCTTTTACATGAAAACGAAGATGGTAAAGTGTTAATGGACATTAATGTCCATTAACACTTTATGCAAATAGATCACTAAATCATTCCATCTGCAGTTGTTTGAAAGATTATTATCGCGTGTAAATGGGCCTTAACTTGCCATTCAAGTCCCTATCTGTAGTGACAAACAGTTCTTGTACTAATATTACTTCCAGAACTAGCTAGTTAGTGGAGATAGTCAATGTCTACATGTTGCACTCCTGCTATGGTCCTATGCGAGCTACTACTTCCAATATGCCTAATTATCTTTACAGTGATGTTCTATGTACTATCTAAGGTGTGTATTGTATGGGTTCCCGCTGCATTTTAGTGTTTGCCCAGCCTTTTCAACCCAGGATTCCATCTGAATCGCTGAACCCAAGACAGAATCACATTCTTTAGCGAGTCTAATGGAGGCCACAGTTGACTAAGCCATCATCTCCTCCAATATAAACAGAAATGAATGGAAACCGGGGACCAAAGTGGTCTTCGTTTGACTCATTAGAGCCTAAAGTTTCATCCAGGGTTTCGTCTGAATGCAGTTTTTCGACAATTCAGCTGGCATCATGGGATGGAAAGGCTGGGCACACGGTGATAGGCCAGGGAAACCAAGCCTTAGTCGCCAGAGAATGTCTAACCTTTGAGGAAACCAAAGCAGCAGAATCACTGAAAGCTGGATGTTGTGTCAATCAATGCTTGTACTGTACCCGACGGGGTAATAACAGTCCCTAAATGACACTCCTGGGTTTGGGTGGCCCAATATAGTTCAGCTTCACTTACCTTCCAGGAACTGGTCGAGGGCATGGTTGGTGTAGCACACCACCAGCACCGGGCTGCTATCCTGCTTCCACAGGGCGGAGTTATTAAGAAGCGCCTGCATTATTTTCAGCCCCACATAGGTTTTACCTGATAGTGAAATAAATATATAAGGGCAAGAGGCATTGCTGGCAAATCAAAGAAACAACATCTACTTCTTATAAGACGATCTTCTCACGCAGCACATTTTCTGCAGACATTTCGTTCAAGTGGTGGTCCGGTAACATTGGTGGTCCTTTATTACCCCTCTGCCACAGGGATCAGCACTGTAGCCCCACCGTCATCGGGGTGTTTGTTCTAGAAATGATGTCACAGGAAGTCACATGACTAGCCAATCGGAGGCTTCAGCGTCACCATTCTGAACTCCTGACGTCATGGCGCCAAGGATGTGAGTGTTAATGCCAGGAGTACGGGCGGTGGTGCTGCAGCCTCTGATTGGCTGTAATAGTCCGATGCCTTCCAGTGACATCATCTCCACAACAAATGCGCAGAGGACGGCAGGGCTACATATACACTGTATATATATATATATATATATATACATACATACATACATACATACAAACAAACAAACAAACAAACAAACAAACACACACACACACATATATACAGGTCAGTAAAACAGGTGAAAAAATATGATACCTGTGAACGCTTGTATACACGGGGCGGTTAAAGGGAAGTATTTATAAGTGGCGAGAGATGCCGGCTGGTTATGTTCTGTCAGTGTCATCAGTTTTTTATCTCATGTTCAGAATGTTTTGTTGCTCTTAATTTGACACACGGGGGACTTTTCTTATGACAGATTTCAATGAAGTTCTTCGCTTTTTGGGTTTTTGATTAATTTGTCATTTTGAAGCCCCCAGGGCCCTTCACACTTAGGCCTCACGCACACAGGCGGATTTTTCCTGCGGAGTCCGCAGCGGGTGTCTGCCCCCAGATTCCGCAGCAGTAACGCTCCATAGCACGCTATAGAAAAACGATTCTTCCTGCACACAAGCGGAAACCAATTGTGGATGAAAATCGCAGCACGCTCCATTTTCCTGTGGCTCCTGCACAGACGGCTTCCATTGAAGTCAATGGAAGCCGTCTGACCCGCGGCCCTTCTGTAACTGACATTGGGGACGGGCCACGGATTCCGTGGGAGAAGCAGGAGTTTTAAAAAGAAAAAAAATATCTGTACTGAGCATGTCCGACCGCGAGCCGTACAGATGAAGATCAAGATAAGCAGGTACGTGCGGACGCCGCTGCTGCAGGGCCGGATTCCGCATGCGACCTTAGTGGAATTGCTGAGGGCATTCCAGAACAGAATACCAGCAGCAGCTCCGCTGGAGACCCGAGGTGGCCGACCCCACACCTAAATGATGCGGATTTGATGTCGTTTTAAATTGCGGATCGGCTGCTGAATTTAACCCTTGTGTTTCAGAATAAGACTCGCTGCCGATTTAGAATCCCCAGTGTCTTTCAAAAATGCAGCAAATTCGTTGCAGAACATTTCTGCACCGCGTGAGGATATTTTAACCCCCTCCACATGACTGTTACTGCAAATGTTGGGACTTTCCACAGCGATTCCGCTAGCGGAAATTCCACAGCATGTGCGGCCCAAACTACTTCCTTTCATCCAGGACTAATGTCCTTTTGGTTCCTGTCCTCTACTAAGTGAAAAAGGACTCCACCACTTTTTTCTCTATGCGCCCAAGCAGACTAACAAGTATAATGTGCTGCCCTCAGCCAGGGTATGGCAGGCGCCCTCTAACTGTATAGCTTATAGCCATTGTAAGCCGTATATAAGCCCTAGGTTGTACTAGCACAGAAGCCTAGTAGCAGGGGCCCCCGTCATCTATACAACTCAAAGGACAGGTAGTCAAGGGCAATTAGGACAATGTATTTAGTGCTTCCTGCCAGTGGTGTCCCCACAACAAGTTTCGCGGCACATACCCTACCAGTTCCCCCTCACCAGCTGCACTCTTGGGTTGCTGACTTGAGTGAGGCATAGACAAGCCGCATATTGCTATAGATAGAGCTCAGTGGTTTGCCTAAGGGTTATTTGGCTACTGATAGCATATTTAAAAAATGCCCTCAATGGCATTATTAGGAACCCCACTGCTAGGAGCACATGTGTGACCACCGCTCAATCCAAACTCCTTCAGAATGAGGGGCTCAGGACTCCTATTGATCTCAGTGGCGGGGCCCTCAACAATCATATATGTATCACCTATACTATGGCTGCTCTCCTTGGAGAGAGAATATAGCATCCCCCCAACCCACTCCCTTGGTGTCTTCACACACTTCTGGGTGCTCTCCCTAAGGGGATACCACACCCCTCCTGACCCACATCACATGCCTCTTACCAGCCAAGCCAGAAACCTACTGCACACTGATGAGGGGCAAACACCCCGAAACAGCTGTCTGTGTATGGTTATCCTGGCTTGGATTCCCGTTCCCAATCATTGTTTTACAGACTTGTTAAAAAGTCGTACATTGATTTGAAGGAATGCATCCAATAGGTGGCGCTGCAGAGGTATTATTCCATCTTCCTTATTCACCTATACTATACATGCTTTTCATGGGATGACCCCTTTGTTTGTATATTGTTCGACAAAGAACCTTTCCAGAAAATGTTTAGTGAGCGCTTCATTTCTATAGATACATTTCAAGCAAGAAAATGTGTATTTACAATTATTAACCAGATTATATATTTTTACCTGTTCCGGGGGGTCCTTGAATAATAGAAAGCTCACTTGTTAGAGCCATCTGAAATGCCCTGAACTGGGACTGATCGAGCTGTAGTTGCTCCTTGGTTGGCCAAGTCTTGTCATCAAGGACATTGAATTGCTTTTTCAAATGCAAGTTCAGCAGCTGAGCCCTTAATGAGTGGAGAAGGCCATCGGAATATTCTATCTGTGCAGAGTTCTCCGGTTTAATCAACTCCTCCAAGGTGTACCCCGCAGGATTCTGGGAGACGTACAACGGCGGGGACATTGCTGTGTGACAAAGAACAATGTAGTTCTGGAATGGAATCTCACTGGCCACCATTTCCTTCAGACCTTCCAAGACATGGCGATATGCTTCAAAGTAGGCTGTGGCTTCAATCATGAGGAAATCATCATCGACGGCATACTCTATCAGCTGCTTGCGACTTTCTTCGGTAAATATAAGGGCTATCATGCCTTTTTGGAGATCCGGAACATTTCTGTCCGCCACCGTAGCAAATAGCATATTTCGGAAGTTGTCTTTAGACAGGCAAACAAGGGATCCAAAGAGAAGGCGCTTGGAGATCTCCCAACGAACTTGTTTCAAGTTTGCGGTACTGAATTTGACCTCGTGCACTATTCCCGCGCGGGTGCATACCGGAGACGAGATGGTAGTATTAAAATAAATTCGGATATCATCGATTTTTGCTTTAGTGAGTTCACTTCTATTCAGCTTCACCAGTTCGGAAATTCCATCTCTTAGAGGACGAATGAAATCTTCTCGCATCAGGCGGAAGTGTGTATCGAGATAAGACATAGCGTCGGTGTAGGAGTCGTCAATGGCGTTGGGTCGCATGAGAGGCTTTTCAGACATATTGATATCCTCATATGTGGGATAGATTGATAAGTGTCTGAAGTCGCCTTCGACGCCCGGCTTGTTTCCGACAATGTAAGTGTAGTTGTCGGATCTCAAAGTTCCTTCCCCTTTTTTTTGCTGTAAGTGTTGAAGGAACTTCTCGAGATCCATCATTTGTTTTCTACTTTCCGCAGATACGTTATTCCCATTAGCTTCCATTTCCCGAAATGCGTTTTGAAGAAGAGTCTTAATGATGGTTACTTCCATGAAGGAGCTGGACGGAAAGATACTTGCCAGCTCTGTGGCCAAAGAAAGAATATGTTCAAAAAATAAGCATTTTCTGTATTGTTGTGTTACAGAACTAGACAAAATGTGAAAAGGAAGAACTTGCTTCAGGAAAACCGATCCTTGGACCTGACTTAGGATGTGTATTAGATTCTGCCGATTTGCTGAGCTTGTGGTAATTGTACTTAAGATATTCAGGAAACTTTCGACAATTTGGAAATCTACTGTACTTTCACTGAGAAACTGCTTGAGCCCGCTGCCGGGAGCTGCCAGCTGCATGGTGACTTCAGACGGCCCCAATGTGGAGAGTTTGGAAATTGTACGTAAATCGATTTTTTTATCCTTGCCAGTTTTCTGGCTTAGAGGAGCATCATATCTGCTCCTCCGGTGATCCTCTGCATTGGAGAACATGGACAATTCTGAAAGGTTTTGAAAACTTTTTGCTTTACTCCCAAAGCCAGTATTTATTGGATTGAAGGTGCTTAATGTATCTGATGCTAGAAGAGGGGAGAAGAAAGAAAATATCATTTAATTGGTAATTTACAACTCGTTATCAGCACAAACTGCACATTCTTGTCGATATGTACTAAACTAGTAATTATTAAGTTTTTTTAGTACCAGTGTTTCTGGTGGCGCCACACAGCTGTGCTACATGCATGTCTCACACACACATACACACACACACACACAGCACTGCTACATGCACGTCACACACACAGCTCTGCTACATGCACGTCACACACAGTTGTGCTACATGCACGTTACACACACACACACAGCACTGATACATGCACGTCACACACACACACACAGCACTGCTACATGCACGTCTCACACACAGGTCTGCTACATGCACGTCTCACACACAGGTCTGCTACATGCACGTCTCACACACAGGTCTGCTACATGCACGTCTCACACACAGGTCTGCTACATGCACGTCTCACACACAGGTCTGCTACATGCACGTCTCACACACAGGTCTGCTACATGCACCTCACACACACAGGTCTGCTACATGCACCTCACACACACAGGTCTGCTACATGCACCTCACACACACAGGTCTGCTACATGCACCTCACACACACAGGTCTGCTACATGCACCTCACACACACAGGTCTGCTACATGCACGTCACACACACAGGTCTGCTACATGCACGTCACACACACAGGTCTGCTACATGCACGTCACACACACAGCACTGCTACATGCACGTCACACACACAGCACTGCTACATGCACGTCACACACACAGCTCTGCTACATGCACGTCACACACACAGCTCTGCTACATGCACGTCACACACACAGCTCTGCTACATGCACGTCACACACACAGTTGTGCTACATGCACGTTACACACACACACAGCACTGATACATGCACGTCACACACACACAGAGCACTGCTACATGCACATCACACACAGCACTGCTACATGCACATCACACAAAGCACTGCTACATGCACATCACACAAAGCACTGCTACATGCACATCACACAAAGCACTGCTACATGCACATCACACACAGGTCTGCTACATGCACATCACACACACACACAGCTCTGCTACATGCACGTCACACACACACAGCTCTGCTACATGCACGTCACACACACACAGCTCTGCTACATGCACGTCACACACACAGCACTGCTACATGCACATCACACACACAGCACTGCTACATGCACATCACACACACAGCACTGCTACATGCACATCACACACACAGCACTGCTACATGCACGTCACACACACACAGCACTGCTACATGCACGTCACACACACACAGCACTGCTACATGCACGTCTCTCACACAGCACTACTACATGCACGTCACATACACACAGCACTGCTACATGCACGTCTCTCACACACACACAGCTACATACATTGTTCATCCCATACACAGAGATTACACAGTACTGGAGATGAGGAACCTGTGATGATGTCACCATCATGCTCCGCCCCTGATCACATGATGGTGATGTTCCTCCCCAGTGAATGACTTACATGCTCCACCCCTGATCACATGGCGGTTACATCATCACAGGTCCTGCATACTTGTAAAGATTACGGGCAGACTACAACCCCCCTGTGGCCTCAGTCGATATGGAATACAAACGAACACTTAGCCGGACAGCAGCCGTGTGCGTACAGGACCAGTGATGATGTCATCTTCATGTGATCAGGGGCGGAGCAAGTAACTTCCTCGATGGGGATGAAGGACCTTTGATGATGTCACCATCATGTCATCAGGGGTAGAGCATGTAAGTCGCTCACAAACCCACTCACTACTCACTCACGCACGGACGGACAGGCCGTCATTAATATTTTGACAAGAACTCACTCAGAAGCAGCACACTTGTTGACGTACATGCCAGTCGCACAATGTAAATCACGTGCTAATACTGCGCAAAGTATAGCCTTGCTTTAGTAAACAGATTACTAAGGCCGGATTCACATGTTGTGTGTTTCCACGATTGAAATGTGCTTACATTCACATATTTCGATCCACTGGGGAGTGTATTAGTGTGCGCAAATGCAGCACGTGTTTGCACACACAATTATGTAGGCACAAAATCTCACTGATTTTGTGCATGTATGCGCCGGCCATTGATTCCAATGGTCTCTCGCGCTGCAAAAACGTGCAGAAAACAGAATGTTTTACGTATTTTGTCATGCGCCCGAAATGCGTGCGCTCCATAACAACATATGAATGAACCCAGTGAAACAATACGCTGCGCAAATACATGTAAATTCGGCATAGGGGCTCCTGCAGATGAGCGTTATGCGGGATGAGTGGGTCGGGAGATGGCTTTGTCTCTCCCCAAGGAGAGCACCCAGAAGGGGTGCTATTCCCAATTGTGGTTTTTGAAAGACTTGGTAAAAAGTCATACATTGATTTGAAGGAATGCTGCCATTTTATATTTTACATAGTAGAAACACTTTGGTACCTTTCCTCTCGGTGCTGATAGAGGCAGCTCTGCTCTGACTACTGTGTCTAAGAGGATGCTTGTGATAAGTGAATGGCCTCCCATGAGTACCGCCGTGCTGCTGCTGGGGCCTCCCAGGAGTACCGCCGTGCTGCTGCTGGGGCCTCCCAGGAGTACCGCCGTGCTGCTGCTGGGGCCTCCCAGGAGTACCGCCGTGCTGCTGCTGGGGCCTCCCAGGAGTACCGCCGTGCTGCTGCTGGGGCCTCCCAGGAGTACCGCCGTGCTGCTGCTGGCCTCCGTGGGCGGTTGCTTCAACTTTTGGATTAAATCTCATAGAATCAGTGCTTCTATCCGTTTTCTTTGTTCTATCTCTGCCGGCTCCTTGAGTTACACCTGGAAGATACAACATTTTCAAATGTGCTGTAAGAGATAAAGAAAACACAACCTATATATTTTTGGTAGTACGTGCCGATTTTGACCTCAAGGTCTACAATTTTTTCATCTGCTAATTATAATATAACCTACTGATACAACACTCACCTCTCCCGGCGCACTCTGTCCAGCTGCCCTGCAGATTCCGGTCCCTGGCGTGTGCACCTGCTCTGATTGGCTGCACTCTTAAACTAAATCTTCCCCATCCAATAGAATATGACATCTGGCTATATCAGGCACCGTCCCCCTGTGGACGGTGCCTGGATATCAAGGTTCCTTTGGTCCGTCTGCTCAAAGTACGGTTGCAAGTTTAGTCTGACTCCCTCATTTTCTGGCATCTGGGTATCCCCTGACTCTGCTCCTCTGTCCGCTCCTGACCCCTGCTCGATTACCAAAATGTGCTTCTGTCTGCTGCCCACTTTGACCTCTGGCCTTCCATATTGAACCGATTCTTCATGACCCAACTTCTGGCTCTGTTCCTCACACTGAAGTCTGCCGCCTGCCCGACCCCAGACTGTCTTACTATTCCTGTAACACTCTCAGATATCATGCCTAGGCCTTAAGTAGCATCAATCACCGAAATACGGGGACAAATACCTGGGGACCTACGCCCTGACTGCTGGAGTTAAAGGGTGAAGACCAAGCTACCTCAGATGTTGCCTCTAGATCTGGCCCAAAGCCACATCAGTCCCTGGCTCAGTGTATCCACGGCCACTGATCCTGTCACCTATAATACTGTATAAATAAGGTGAGCAGACTTCCGGATTTAAACAGGACAGTCCCGCTTTAGGACCCTGTGTCCCATTTTCCCCAAGGTCCCAGGCAGGATAGACATTTGTCCCACTTTTGGGACATCTGTCATGCTTTCAGGACGCAGGGTCACCATTAAAGTGATTACCAGCCAGGGTGCCGCTGCTCCCAGGCTGGTAATCACTTGTGGTGGCCCAGAGTTGGGGTGTCTTTGGATGAGGTTTGTATGCCATGTAGGTTTTGTTGTTTGGTATATTTGTGTCTGTCTGTGTTCTGTGTTTGTGCTAACAAGCTTTTTGTTGGCAAGTCTGTCTCTTCTAACTTGGTGTCTGTGTTGTGATTGAGGGTTTGCCAAGTTGTAAGGCGGAGTTGAGAGTAGATAGTGCAGAGATGTAGTCAGTGGAGGAGGACGTGTCAGCAGGGAGGCTGAAGCTCTGGTGCATCTGCCTGTGCAGAGCCATGGGCCTATCTCATTTGCCATGGGATGTATCCCCTAGGGGACTGAAGCTTGGAGTTTGCATCCTGCTATAGTAGTTGGAGAAAGTACAAGGCAGAGTTGTGAGTTGTCAACTGTGTCAGGAGTGTATCCCCGGGGATAGTCTATCAGATGACTTGGACTGAGGACACCTAAACAACAGAAAGGAAGAATGACTCCTGGAAAGTGTGTTAGAGAATGAAAGAAATTTGACAGAAGTGTTTTACCAATGCAACCTGTTCTTGGAAAATCAAAGTTGATTACGTTAGTAAACACAAACCGTGTGCCTCCGGTTTAAAACTAACTTCTTGACTGTGGACTCTTATTTGCAATGAGTGACCGTTCGCTCGAGCAGAGGCACTGGCGTCACGTGACATACTGTTAAGGACTCTTGCTTGTTTTTGTACTGTGTGTGCCTGAGCTGGGCCACGTTCCTCCATTGTCGGGAGAGATAGAAGAACCACCCATGACAACCATCTTGAGAACCCAGTGGTCTCCCTCACAACGGCCAGCCTCGGCTCGGATGCCACACACTCACTGCCACTGTGGCCGGATACACACACTGATGGCAGTGTGTGCATCATGGATCATCCTCCTTTCCTCCCCTGACCTTTCCTCCTTGTTTCTGCAGGAAGAGAGGAGAAGGGAGGAAGTGCTGCTGTGGGCGCACACACTATCACCCGCTGCAGCGCTGAGAAGACGAGGAGGAGGAGGTAAGTAAATCAATCTCAGGAGGACTCTATGGTAACCATTAATACTGGGGCCGCGGCTGATAACCAGTCAAAATCCGCACCAATGATATAGATTTTGACTGTTTTTTGGATGCAGAAATGCTGTGGAATTCGCTCCCAGTCTTTTTTTTAATAGCCCTGTACATTTTATAACAACGGAGGTAAAATCATATGTTGTGATAAGTCCCACCCCTGACCACACCCCTTTGTCCCACTTTGACCCTGAGAAAATCTGGTCAGCATAAATACAAATGCCTAGGCAAAGCATTGCTAAAAAAAATCAATAAAAAAATGTAGGCCTTGGCTATATAGAGGGTTATTGTATTGCAACTGCAGCGGCAATCAGCCGACTCTCCCAAAATGGTGTTAAAATACCAGTTGGTCTGTAAATGCAGGGAGAATCGGCACGCCAATCCGGATGCCCATGATGAAAGGCTTCAATCGTATCCATGCCCTTAGGATGTGAATACAATTGAGTGCGAAGTGTTGACACTCTGCACCTATTTACTAGATGGCATTGCTGCACCACTTGTGTCACTTCACTGGCTTTTTCTGACAGGCACGGCTGGATGGTGGTGAGGAAACAGACAAGTGAGGGGTAATTATAAGTTAGCACTATGTGGCTTTATCATTTCTTGAAAAGTAATGAATGGCTATGATTTTCTTTTGGGAGGGAGGGGGCAGACTTAATTCTTGGGGGGGCAGGAAGGGCAGAAGGCGTGGCACAGATTCTTCTGTGGCCACTATGTGTGGTAGTAATTTACTATTTTGGTGGGGATGGGCATTGTGTGTCATTATACCCCACAGTGTGGCACCAATATATTAAAGCATGTGATGCCACTAGAATAAGGGAGCCCACCGTGTGAGACCACTATATTCGGGGGGTTGTGGGGTGGGTGGAGGGGGGGGGGGTTAGTATTATATTGAGGAGAGTGATGGATGACACTATTATTGTGGAATGGGGTGTGTAATGTAATTATATTCTGGGGCACATTACTACTATAGAGTGTAGAGATTTGTTGCAAAGACATCAGCGGTAAACTCTGGAGAGATGCGTCTTGACCAGGAGAAGCTATCATGGTGGTCTCCGTTAGATGGAGAAGAAAAGGAAGGA
The DNA here is from genome assembly GCF_035609145.1 of Eleutherodactylus coqui. Taxonomy (NCBI): domain Eukaryota; kingdom Metazoa; phylum Chordata; class Amphibia; order Anura; family Eleutherodactylidae; genus Eleutherodactylus; species Eleutherodactylus coqui. Next base: position 36,586,801 of record NC_089845.1, read on the forward strand.
GGACATCTCCAACCATAGACGACTTCACTGGTCACAAAATGCCATGTATAGTCTACCTCTGACTGTATCAGTACTGGATGGTCTGCAGTGATGATGTGTGATACTAACCTAGTTTGTGAAACAACAACAACTCCAAGCATAGCTTACTATTGTTCAGGCATACTGGAAGCTGTAGCTTCACATGGGAAAAACTTACAAAGTAGGGTTTAACCCAGCTTTGCAATTGATCTTTGTCTTGAGCTTGGTTCTAGTAATGTATAGATCTGTTTGGTTCTGGTACTGTATTAATGCACTGTGCTTGGTTTGGGCACTGAATGTATGTACTGTATTTGGTTCCGGTATTGTAGTAACATTTGGAGCTTTGTTGTGGTACCATATTTATGTTATGAGCATGCTTCCGGTACTGTTTTTATGTTATAAGATAGGGGTTAATGCTGAATTACCGCGTTCATAATGACACAGAAAATGACAGTATTTAGTTATTTATGGCACGTGGTGAACACTTTAAAAATAATTTTAAAAAGTAACGCTAGAATTGCTATTTTTCTTTTGCTTGCTTCCCAAAAAATGCAAAATAAAGCAATCCAGGAGTTAAAATAGAACCAATAAAAACTGCAACTCTTCCTGCAAAAAACGAGCCCCCCCCCCACAGAGCTCCGCTGCCGGAAAATAGAAATGCTCTGGGTCTTAGAATGCGACGATGAAGAGTCCAATGTTTATCTTTAAGCGTGTTTCTATTGTTGAAAATTAGCAGAAGATTAAAAAATCCCTACAAACTCGCAGTAATCGTGCCGATCAGTAAGAAGGTTATCAGGTTATTTTTACCGAATGGTCGCTAGGCGATGATGCGGGTACCTGCAGCCTATCTGCAATGTCAATTGTGGATGGGCTGCGGGTCGGATGGTTTCCAGTCACTTTAATGGGATTTTTCAATCTCTCATTGAAAGTAACTGGAGCTGCGCTTGTGTTTGCAAAAGTTCAAATTCCTTTTTTTTACCTAAAATGACATTTTTGTGCTAGAAAAAAAAATCACTCTAAACTATTGGTCACTAGGGGTCTCCCTTCCTTCTATTTGCGGTCCACTGCTGTGAAGTGAAGTCAGTTTCTAGTCACTGAAACATCAAGATGGAACACAGGAAGTAGAGGAAGGTGTTGTCTCATGCTGCCCATAAACTCTACGGAGAGGACAGAGGGGATGAGGAAGGTCCAGACAGAGAGACTCACACAGATATGCTGCTGCAGCTTATAGTAAGTGATTTACTGTGTCGTAGCTACTAAAACAACATCTAAATTGCGCAGTACTGCTGTACACTGTCCTCCATGATGCTATTATTTTTGTGTGTGCTAACAGCACAAGCGGTATGGAATGAAAGCTGTTAGCTCCAGATCCCCCTAGTGGCCATCACCGGTAACAGTAGGTGCAGCTGTCAGTAATTATAATGAGAGCTGCGCCTGTAGTCACAATTGCCAGCCACTATGCTGGGGTCTGAGCTAACTGCTTCCGCTCTGTACCCCCGTGTGTTGTGGCGTTGACAGCCGTTAGCCGATCAGCTGACCATCCAGAGTCCCGAGCAGTGGACCCCAGCCAATCAACTATTGAAAGAAAACCCCTTTACAGTATAGGCACATTTCTAGATTACCGTTTCCAGCTTGACTGGTTTGTTGGTCGTGAAAATGTGGTTGCTTCCCAGAAGACGTTCTGCTGTGCGGGGCGCCGGAGGGATGATGGAGCTCCAGTCTCCCCCCGATTCCACTTCTGCCCTCGGACTGTGCGCGTCCTCTTTGATTTCCATATGCTTGATTTTCGAGGCTTTTAATACCAGAATAGCCTCCGCTGGCCCCCAATAACTTAAATAGGTCATCTAAGTACAAAGTGTAATAGGAACAGTGTTAGTAGTCTTGGTCAGTAGAGACATTGCTAACTTGTACAATGCTGCATCGGTGGCGGGTAAAAGCATTTTTAACATAAAGCGGTCCTGTTGGACAGGGTGACTCCTCTGCGGGTGGCCTGTTATAAAGGAGGAGGAGCTGAACGGATTCATATATAGTTTTAGTAGAACTTCTGGCAACTTCATGTCTTTCACATTTTCAGCCATCAACTTGACGGGTGAAACCTGATAGATCGGTGATTGCCAAGCGCTTAGAACTAGGAAATCTCTGGCATCTCCATGAAATGAATGGAGAGACACTGCGCCTGTGCGACCTTCATACCTGTCATTTGGGAAATGAACAAACCCCTGTTCTTCTGTATCGGTGAACAAACACAAAGTAGCGGGAGTACCCCTTTAATCCAGTGGGCGGTCCTACTCAGTGACTATGTGTAGACTGTCAATCACTGATAGGTCTTACACCCACATCTGTTTAGTAGCCACATTAGCTTTGCTGTTTTCCATGAATTGCTGGCATTTAAATATAAGAATCTATTAACCCCTTAATGACATGGCCTATTTTGGGTTTAAGGACGCAACGATTTTTGGCGGATTTTCACCTGCATTTTTCAAAAGCCATAACTTTTTTATTTTTCCGTCAACGCGGCCGTATAAGGGCTTGTTTTTTGCGTGACGAAGTGTAGTTTTTATCGGTACCATTTTTGGGTACATTGACTATATTGTAAAACTTTTATTATTTTTTTTTTTATGATAACAGGGAGAGAAAACACATCAATTCTGCCATAGATTTTTTTTAATTTTTTTTTTACAGCGTTAGTCATGCAGCATAAATGACACTATACATTTTTACTGCGGGTCGGTACGGTTACAACGAGACCAAAATTCTTAGATTTACTTTAGGTTTTTCCACTTTTCTGCAATAAAAACCCTTTTTTGGAATTTTTTTTTCTAAATCGCTGCATTCAAAGTCCTATAACTTTTTTTATTTTTCCATGGAGGGAGCTCTGTGAGGGCTTATTTTTTGCGAGACGAGCTGTAGTTTTTATTGGTACCATTTTGGGGAATATACGGCATTTTTGATCACTTTTATTGCATTTTTGGGGAGGCAAAATGCTAAAAATAAGCATTTTGCCTCTGTTTTGTAGCGTTTTTTCTTTACACTTTTTGCCGTGCAGAATAAAAAGCGTGTTCAACTTATTGTACACATTGTTATGGACGCGTCGATACCAAATATGTGCCATTTTAATTTTTTCTGCTAATATGAGAAAAAGCATAAATAATAGAGATGAGCGAACGTACTCGGATAAGCACTACTCGTCCGAGTAATGTGCTTTATCCGAGTACCTCCCCGCTCGTCCTGAAAGATTCGGGGAGCGCCGCAGCTGACAGGTGAGTTGCAGCGGGGAGCAGGGGAGAGCGGGCGGGAGAGAAGGAGAGAGAGATCTCCCCTCCGTTCCTCCCCGCTCTCCCCTGCAGCTCCCCGCTCCCCGAATCTTTCAGGATGAGTAGTGCTTTACCGAGTACGTTCGCTCATCTCTAATAAATAAAAATTTTTTTTACATTTTTCTTTGTTTTACATTTTTACTATCTTTTTTTACACCATCTGTGTCCCTCTGTGTCCCTCATGCCTTATCACAGCACTGATGATCGCTGTGATAAGGCATGGCAGGACTTCTGTCCTGCCATGCCTTATCGCTCATACAGCGATCATAGGCTCTGGCAACACAGGACGCTTGTATCTGGTGTCCTGTGGCCATGGCAACCTGCTGGGCTCTCTGCGATTATATTGCGAGAGCCCGACAACTTCACAGAGGGAGCACGCTCCCTCTGTGAACCCTTCCCATGTAGATCGCGGCAGGGAAGTGGTTAACAGCGGGGGGGGGGGGACACGTCTCCGATGCACCCCCGCTGCTGCAACGGGAGGCCGGCTATGACTGACAGCCGGCACCCGCTGCGGGATAGCGCAAGATCTGTCATGATCTCGCGCTATCCCTATGACGTAAGTGTATGTCGTTTTGCGGGAAGTACCCTGCTCCCATGACGTATCCTTACGTCATCGGGAGGGAAGGGGTTAAAGGGGCAGTAACTTTGCAGCCAACTTCTGCTCATCTTGTGATCAACTAGCTTGTGTCAGTCTCATCATTTCTATAATATACTTGCATTAAAAATGTTGTTGTTTTATCACTGTAAATCACATTTGAAGTGGCTGCCATTAGGGGTCCCCCTTCCAGCTCCATAGCAATCCACTCTTTATCATTAAGTACAGAGCTTCCATAGTAACAAGGACATTTCCATAACAGAGGGAGCGGGTTATCCTCACAGTTGGCTCCTATGTACTCAGAGGCTGCAGGCTGACAGATCTGCAGACACTGTAATGACGATCTCCACAGCCTCTGGCTCTCCTCCTGTTGCAGCATCTGTGTCTGTCTATATGATACCTTTTCATGGCTAACAAAAATACATGATGTTAGAGCGAGCTTGTGAACCAACGCAGGGTTCTTCTTCAGGCTAAAGCCCGAAGAAGAACCCTGCGTTGGTTCGTAAGCTTGCACTAACATCATGTATTTTTGTTAGTCATAAAAAGGTATCATATTTACAAGATTACTTGGTTTCTCTTGCTGGGAACAATCATATTGTGCTCTACTGGCTAACATGGTACTAAATGTTTTTTTTCATTGTGTCTGTCTATGCCCACATTATAGTCGATTTACTAACCATTTGGCCAGAATGTCTTTAAGTGCCTGATAGACCTGGGAAATCACAACACACTGCAAAAGAGTCGACGGTGGGTTTCAGAGGCCATACAAATAATAGGTGCCGTCAACCAAATGTCCTTCAGCCAAGCACCTGGAAATGATTCCGACAGACAGGGGTGTAACAATGGCGCCACCTGTCTCTGGATGGTGGACAGTGAAAGAGTTGGAACTGCTGGTGCATGTTTAAAGATCAGAGGGTCCTTTCTAGTGGTAGTCTGTAGGGGGCGTCCTGAGCCCTGTCGCCTTGTGTGCCCTCACACATCCACTGTTCCCAACACCTACTAACAGTCTAGTCAGACGCTCCTCTCTACTAGTGGTCTGTCGGGGGTCTTGAGCCCGGTCACCTTGTGTGCCCCCATCCACTGATCCCAACACATCCTAACAGTCTGGTTAGAGGCTCCTCTCTACTGGTGGTCTGTAGGGGGTCCTGAGCCTGGTCACCTTTTGTGCCCTCACACATCCACTGGTCTCAACACCCCCTAACAGTCTGGTCAGACGCTCCTCTCTACTGGTGGTCTGTAGGGGGCGTCCTGAGCCCGGTTACCTTGTGTGCCCTCACACATCCACTGGTCCCAACACCTCCTAACAGTCTGGTCAGACGCTCCTCTCTACTGGTGGTCTGTAGGGGGCGTCCTGAGCCCGATCACCTTGTGTGCCCTCACACATCCACTGGTCCCAACACCTCCTAGCAGTGTGGTCAGATGCTCCTGTCTACTGGCGGTCTATAGGGGGGCATCCTGAGACCGGCTGCCTTGTGTGCCCTCACACATCCACTGGTCCCAACACCCCCTAACAGTCTGGTCAGACGCTCCTTTCTACTGGTGGTCTGTAGGGGGCGTCCTGAGCCCGGGCAGCTTGTGTGCCCTCACACATCCACTGGTCCCAACACCTCCTAACAGTCTAGTCAGACGCTCCTCTCTATTAGTGGTCTGTCGGGGGTCCTGAGCCCGATCACCTTGTGTGCCCTCACACATCCACTGGTCCCAACACCTCCTAGCAGTGTGGTCAGATGCTCCTGTCTACTGGCGGTCTATAGGGGGGCATCCTGAGACCGGCTGCCTTGTGTGCCCTCACACATCCACTGGTCCCAACACCCCCTAACAGTCTGGTCAGACGCTCCTTTCTACTGGTGGTCTGTAGGGGGCGTCCTGAGCCCGGGCAGCTTGTGTGCTCTCACACATCCACTGGTCCCAACACCTCCTAACAGTCTAGTCAGACGCTCCTCTATACTAGTGGTCTGTCGGGGGTCCTGAGCCCGGTCACCTTGTGTGCCCCCATCCACTGGTCCCAACACCTTCTAGCAGTGTGGTCAGATGCTCCTGTCTACTGGTGGTCTGTAGGGGGCATCCTGAGCCCGGCCGCCTTGTGTGCCCTCACACATCCACTGGTCCCAACACCTCCTAACAGTCTGGCCAGACACTCCTGTCTACTGGTGGTCTATAGGGGGCATCCTGAGCCCGCTCACCTTGTGTGCCTTCACATATCCACTGGTCCCAACACCTCCTAACAGTTTGGTCAGACGATCCTCTATTGGTGGTCTGTCGGGGGTGTCCTAAGCCCGGTCACCTTGTGTGTCCTCGCACATCCACTGGTCCCAACCCCCCCTAACAGTCTGGTCAGAATGGCCTGGTGGGGGACAATTCATGGATACGACCATCCAGCTTCTCACACCTCAATAATGCGCCCCTCTCACACACTGGTAATGGGGTGAAATCTCTTCTCTGTGTCGTAGAGGCGTCTAGTGGTCAACAAGCTCTACACAAGCGGAAAAAGAGGCCACTGCACACAAGGAGCCTCCGAGAGCCTCTTATAGGCCAAGGGAGAACCACTTTTAGGGCCTCCGGTGACAGAACCGTTCATCTAATCACCACAACTCTCATCATTTACAGATCTGCCTGAGATAAAACGACAGGACAAGTCTAAGGTCTAGTGCCGACGGCCATGACGTTATATCACACGCCAACAGCGTCACATGACGCGCCGGCCACGTCATATGACGCGGGCGTCGGTGGGCGGGGAAGCTACAGCGGAAGATAGCGTGACAGACGGCTTCGATTGACTGCAATGGAAGCCGTCCGTGGGTATGCCCGCGGCAAATAGAACATGCCGCAGGTAAATAGGGTGATTTCACGGGGCAGAATTCCACGGTGGATATTGGTTTATCATATGTGGAATGAATCACATATTCTTCGCAAATATTTGTTGTGTGTCCTGTGGATTTCCGGTCTGGGGTAGTACGGACGTATTTTGGTCCTCTACTTGCACCATAATTATATCAGACAGAATGTAGAATTTGCACTTTGATCTTAGGCAATTGTTTAAACCTCAGCACTGGTTACTATCAATGCTCGCCTGAGCGCACCCAACGCCGGCTCTGGCTACTCTCAATGCTTGCCTGAGCGCACCCAACGCCGGCTCTGGCTACTCTCAATACTTGCCTGAGCGCACCCAACGCCGGCTCTGGCTACTCTCAATGCTTGCCTGAGCGCACCCAACGCCAGCTCTGGCTACTCTCAATGCTTGCCTGAGCGCACCCAACGCCGGCTCTGGCTACTCTCAATGCTTGCCTGAGCGCACACCCAACGCCGGCTCTGGCTACTCTCAATGCTTGCCTGAGCGCACCCAACGCCGGCTCTGGCTACTCTCAATGCTTGCCTGAGCGCACCCAACGCCGGCTCTGGCTACTCTCAATGCTTGCCTGAGCGCACCCAACGCCGGCTCTGGCTACTCTCAATGCTTGCCTGAGCGCACCCAACGCCGGCTCTGGCTACTCTCAATGCTTGCCTGAGCGCACCCAACGCCGGCTCTGGCTACTCTCAATGCATGCCTGAGCGCACCCAACGCCGGCTCTGGCTACTCTCAATGCATGCCTGAGCGCACCCAACGCCGTCTCTGGCTACTCTCAATGCTTGCCTGAGCGCACCCAACGCCGGCTCTGGCTACTCTCAATGCATGCCTGAGCGCACCCAACGCCGGCTCTGGCTACTCTCAATGCATGCCTGAGCGCACCCAACGCCGGCTCTGGCTACTCTCAATGCATGCCTGAGCGCACCCAACGCCGGCTCTGGCTACTCTCAATACTTGCCTGAACGCACCCAACGCCGGCTCTGGCTACTCTCAATGCTTGCCTGAGCCACCCAACGCCGGCTCTGGCTACTCTCAATGCTTGCCTGAGCGCACCCAACGCCGGCTCTGGCTACTCTCAATGCTTGCCTGAGCACACACAACGACGGCTCTGACTACTTTCAATGCTTGCCTGAGCACACACAACGACGGCTCTGATTCCTCTCAAGACTTGTCTGAGCACACCTAACGATGGCTCTGACTCCTCTCGATACTTGATGGAGCACATCTAATGATGGCTCTGACTCCTCTCGATGCTTGCCTGAGCACACCTAACGATGGCTCTGACTCCTCTTGATGCTTGACGGAGCACACCCAACGTCGGCTCTGACTACTTTCAATGCTTGCCTGAGCACACACAACGACAGCTCTGATTCCTCTCAAGACTTGTCTGAGCACACCTAACGATGGCTCTGACTCCTCTCGATACTTGTCTGAGCACACCTAACGATGGCTCTGACTCCTCTCGATACTTGTCTGAGTACACCTAACGATGGCTCTGACTCCTCTCGATACTTGATGGAGCACATCTAATGATGGCTCTGACTCCTCTCGATGCTTGCCTGAGCACACCTAACGATGGCTCTGACTCCTCTCGATGCTTGCCTGAGCACACCTAACGATGGCTCTGACTACTCTAAATGCTTGCCTGAGTGCACACAACGACTGCTCTGATTCCTCTCAATGCTTGCCTGAACATACTTAGCGACGGCTCTGACTGCTCTCGATGCTTGCCTGAACACACCTGACACCGGCTCTGACTCCTCTCGATGCTTGCCTGAATACACCTGACGCCGGCTCTGACTCCTCTCGATGCTTGCCTGAATACACCTGACGCCGGCTCTGACTCCTCTCAATGCTTGCTGAAGCACACCCAATGACGGCTGACTCCTTCAAACAACAACATGAGTAAATACCAGCAAGATAACAGAATAAGAAAATCTTATTCTCATCAGCATTTCTGTATTCCGGTCTGCAGTTCCGTAATAACAGCAAAATGGGGAAGAAAACGGTTCCTGTTTACTTCCCAGTGATTTGGTTATACTAATAATGGACATAAATAGAATGAAACTGAAACAAACTGATAGGAACAGATCTTCGCCGGATCCGCTAGGAAAAACGGAAATATTGGTTTGGTTTGTTTCAGTTGTAAATGGATTCTTTAACCCCTTCATGACATGGCCTATTTTGGGCTTAAGGACGCAACAATTTTTGGCGGATTTTCTTCTCCGTTTATCAAAAGCCATAACTTTTTTATTTTTCCGTCGACGCGGCCATATGAGGGCTTGTTTTTTGCGTGGCGAACTGTAGTTTTTATCGGTGCCAATTTTGGGTACATAGACTATATTGTAAAATTTTTATTTTTTTTTTCATGATAGCAGAGAGAGATACGCATCAATTCTGCCATAGATTTTTTTATTTTTTTTTTACACCGTTAGTCATGCAGCATAAATGAGACTTTCCATTTTTTCTGCGGACCGGTACGGTTACAACGATACCAAAATTCTAACAATTTTTTTAGGTTTTCCCACTTTTCTGCAATAAAAACCCTTTTTTTTGGAAATCTTTTTTCTATTCTAAATTGCTGCATTCAAAGTCCCGTAACTTTTTTATTTTTTGATGTACAGAGCTTTATGAGGGCCTTTTTTTTTGCGAGACAAGCTGTAGATTTTATTGGTACCATTTTGGCGTACATACGACTTTTTTGATCACTTTTATTGCGTTTTTAGTGAGGCAAAATGCTAAAAATGAGCATTTTGCCTCAGTTTTTTAGCTTTTTTTTTAGCGTTTTTTTCCGTGCACAGTCAAAAGCATGTGCAATTTATTGTACGCATCGTTACGGATGCGACAATACCAAATATGTGGGGTTTTATTTTTTTTTTAGCTTTTTTTATGCTAATCTGAGAAAAAGCATAAAAAATGGTTTTTTTACTCTTTTTTTTAAATTCATTTTTTAAATCTTTTTTTTTTTACACTGTTTGTGTCCCTCTGAGGGACTTTAACCACTGCCCTGATGATCGCTGTCATAAGGCATGGCAGAGCTACTGCTCTCCCATGCCTTATCGCTCATACAGCGATCTCAGGCATAGGCAATACAAGACGCCAGTGTCTGGCGTCCTGTTGCCATGGTGACAGGCCGGGCTCTCGCGATGACATCGCGAGAGCCGGCCGGAGATAGAGAGGGAGCCGCGCTCCCTCTGTGAACTCTTTCCCTGCCGCGATCTACTTAGATCGCGGCAGGGAAGGGGTTAACAGTGGCGGGCGCATCTCCGATGTCCCCCCGCTGTTGCAGCGAGACGCCGGCTGTGACTGACAGCCGGCTCCCGCTGCGGGATAGCGCTGGATCATATGTGATCCCGCGCTATCTCCAGGACGTAAGTTTACGCCCTGTTGCGGGAAGTACCCCGCTCCCAGGACGTAAACTTACGCCCTGCAGCGGGAATGGGTTAAAAGTGGAAAGCCAAATACTGAAGTGAATGATCCCTGAGACATAACCTCAGCATTGTTACCGCACATCAGACGGACCGCAAGGCCGCCTTACTGCAGTGTAGACTGAGGGGCCACGGCTGAGGCCACACTATTGCACTTTTTCCTTTTAGATGGCCACTATTTGTTTCCCCCCTCCACATTCTGACATTATGTTTGCTGCTCGGAAAGTGGAGGGCGGCTTCATCACTAAACACTGAAGACTCCATGAAACCGCCGCTTTCCATTACAGCTGGCAGGAAGAACGTCAGCGCGCTTTGGGTAGCGGTGTGTAAAAACACTATGGCAGAGCTAGAGAGACCCAGGGGGTGTGGAGAACAGTATACAGACTGACAGGTAGGGTGCACGGACACACATGAACACTATCACATCACTCACCTGCAGGATTCCTGGGGTTGTGATCAGGTGATCGGCGCGCTCGCTCCATGCTTACTTCAGTCTGGAGGGTTTTCACTCTTCTAATTCAATTTCTGTGGAAAATTCAAGGTGATGAGTTATCAGATGAAGGGGCTTCCTGGCTTTGATCCCAACTTTTTTATTGGTTTGTAATTTTTTTCCCCACACAATAGAGTTTAACGTTATGATCGATGGGGGTCCAACCGTTGGGATCTCCACTGATTACGAGAGCAGGGGTCTTGGCGGTCCCAGCATGAATGGAGCAGAGGCTACACATGCGTGCCGCCACTCAATTCGTTTTTGGGAGATGATGGGAGAGATCTCTGTACTGACCCCTGATATATTTATATATAGTTATTAGAGCGCCCCCTTGTTACAGTCCTGGGTATAATAGATGATGGGAGAGATCTCTGTACTGACCCCTGATATATCTATATATAGTTATTAGAGTGCCCCCTTGTTACAGTCTTGGGTATAATAGATGATGGGAGAGATCTCTGTGTCGTCTCCTGATATATTTATACATAGTTATTAGAGCGCCCCCTTGTTACAGTCCTGGGTATAATAGATCATGGGAGAGATCTCTGTATCGTCTCCTGATATATTTATACATAGTTATTAGAGCGCCCCCTTGTTACAGTCCTGGGTATAATAGATGATGGTAGAGATCTCTGTACTGACCCCTGATATATCTATATATAGTTATTAGAGCGCCCCCTTGTTACGGTCCTGGGTATATTAGACCATGGGAGAGATCTCTGTACTGACCCCTGATATATCTATATACTGTATAGTTATTACAGTCGTCCTAGGGATAATCGTTTTTGGGCTTTTACACAGGAATGAGCATCGCTGACTGAACGGAGGCGGAGGAGCAGGAAGGGGATCATTCCGGCCCGCCACCTCCATTCACAGAAAGCAGGCAGTCATTCATAAGCGATACTGCCCGTTTACAGGGAACAATGCAGAAACTGAACGACAAATGAGAAATTAATGACTTGTCGTTTATCGTTCAGTCGGCATTATGCTAAACCATAATGTTCAAATCCTCTGTTGATCACTGGAACCCAAACGATAATCGCCCCGTGTAAGCGTCCTTTTAGATGAGCCGATTTACCGTTTCAACAAGTACCACAGATGCAATATATTACATCCTGTTTAGTAACCCCACCCCCAAGTACCACAGATACAATACATTACATCCTGTTTAGTAACCCCGCCCCCAAGTACCACAGATACAATATATAATATCCTGTTGGGTAACCCCGCCCCCAAGTACCACAGATACAATACATTATATCCTGTTGAGTAACCCCGCCCCCAAATACCACAGATGCAATATATCACATCCTGCTGAGTAACCTCGCCCCCAAGTACCACAGATACAATATATTATACAATACATTACATCCTGTTAAGTAACCCCGCCCCCAAGTACCACAGATACAATATATTACATCCTGTTAAGTAACCCCGCCCCCAAGTACCACAGATACAATATATCACATCCTGTTAAGTAACTCCGCCCCCAAGTACCACAGATACAATATATCACATCCTGTTGGGTAACCCCACCCCCAAGTAACACAGATACAATATATTACATCCTGTTGGGTAACCCCGCCCCCAAGTAACACAGATACAATATATTACATCCTGTTGGGTAACCCCGCCCCCAAGTAACACAGATACAATATATTACATCCTGTTGGGTAACCCAGGCCGCAAGTACAACTGATACAATATATCACATCCTGTTGGGTAACCCCAGCCCCAAGTACAACAGATACGATATATCACATCCTGTTGGGTAACCCCGCCCCCAAGTACAACAAATACAATATATCACATCCTGTTGGGTAACCCCGCCCCCAAGTACAACAAATACAATATATCACATCCTGTTGGGTAACTCCGCCCCCAAGTACTCACCTGTGCAGAGCAATGAAGCCTGAAGCCCACAAGCAGACTAGATATGTTTCTAAGGGCTCCTTCCCAAGGGCACTGTGCTCCTCGGCCAGCTGCAGAGCAGCTGAAAAATCGCATCAACGAGTGGCAGCCATGACCAATTCACGGCAGCATCTCCCTTTTAAGCACCCGTTCAGACGGCCCAGCTGTAGCGAGTATATGCCGAGCATGGGATACCTTTGGGGGGGAGGGGGAGAAAGTTTAGCTCTGCTAAACTCACTCCCCCTTCCCTCTCTGCCCCTTGCCGGCTGATGGCAATGGCAGAGGGCGGGAGCTAGTGTGCTAATCTTTGCTCCTCCCTTTGCCAACAGTGTGCAAGGGGCGGAGAGGGAAGGGGGAGGGAGTTTAGCAGAGACGCTGCTAAGCTTCCTCCCACCTCCCTTTTCCGGCAGCTCCCATAGGCTGCCATAGGAGTCTATGGGTGCGGCTGCCGTATTCCAGCCAAAGATTGGTCTAGACCTATCTTTTCCGGTCAGTGTAAAAGCGGTCGGCCCGCCTGCACACCATATGCGCTATCTTTTCCGGCCTGCCATTTTTACGCACCAGAAAATCGCCCATCTGAACTGCGGCATTGGAATCCAGTGCATCAGAGGGTCGCGATTTTCGGCAGTGTTGTATTGCGGCAAAACTCTAATGATAAAACGATTGTGTGAATAAAGCCTAAATGTGACAATATTTACCGATCTACCCCCCAATATACCCCGACACAATGGATTCACCCTCTAGGCAGTAAAGACAATGTAGCGCAATGTATCGGTTATAGGATTACTGGGAACTGATACAAAGATACATAAACAAAGCAGCAATCCCACGGATCGCAAACCACAGGCGGAGGAAACGCACTAGGCCACTCCCACACAGAGCGGCGGCAAAATGCCAAGATTTTACCGCAGGTTACGGCGCCTGGCAGCGGTTTTATTGCCCCCCGTCATTGTGATGGGTGATGAGTAGAAAATGCAGCAAAATAGAGCAGACAGCACATGAAAATCGGGGTGTTAGAAAACGCCTCGTTTGAGCGCATGTCTGCGAGGCGCCACTGAAATCAGTAGGAGCCTTATACGGCGGCATTCAAAATGTCACGATAAAAAGCGCATATGTGAGAGTGGGCTTAGGATCCTTTTACACGGAACGATCTGTCAGGCAACAGATGTCCAACCGGTCGTCCCCGCGACGATTATTTCTGAGCTATTAGGGGGCTTTTACGCGAGCGATAAAAATTGTGTGCTTTTTGCGCAATGCGAGAGTGAGTGAAAACACATGATTATAAAACCGGTGGTTTCCAATGGTTTCCTTCACATTTGCAATGTCTTCACTGATGCCATTTTGTGGAGAAAAAAAAAAAATCGCGTGACGCTCTATCTTTTTGCGTTTTTTTTTTATTCCCCTCGTTTTCCTATGGAGCTTCCTTTTTATCGCAGCGCAGAGTACGAACCTGTGATTTTCGCGCAATGCGTTTTTAACATTAGAAAGTCCTATTGACTGCCGCGCTGAAAAAAAATTACTGCAAAATTGCGTGAAAAAAATGCGAAAAAAAAATCACAAGCGGTAGCGATGTTTTGCGACAAAAAGCAGCATTGATGCTCAAAAATCACGGAAAAAAAGGCGCGATTTTGCTGCAATTTTCTTACGGCGATTGCTGGTGTGAAGGAGACCCAACACAGAAACATCACTGACTGGAGGCGGAGCCATCGGGGATCATTTCAGCCCGACCGCCTCCCTTCACAGTAAGTAGACCGTTGGTCAGAAGTGATAACTGCCTGTGTAGACGGCCGATCCGCCATAAAATTGTCTGCCTGCAGAAACTCAATGAAGAACAAGAGGCGACTGAATCCTTGCCCATCGTTCAGTTGCTGCAGCTTCTACACTGAGCCATAATTTGGATTCTCGCTGGATCGCAGGAATTCCAAAGATTATCATTCCGTGTGCAGGCCCCTTTAAGAAGCGCACTTTGTAACACGGCACACTTAGCATACAGCTCGCACGCTCACTTAGCTTTATACAGCACTTATCTGTGATAACTCCTCAAGGAGACTCGAAGATAGTCCGATCGCTAGGATAGTACACTGCAGTACTTATGTAATGCATTCTACTAAATCTATAAGAGCAGCCTATTACATTCTGTGGGAGGCGGGGCTAATAAACTGAGTTACATGGCAGACATGGAGGCCTTTGTCAGACTTACGACTGCTATGAGCATCTTGCAATCGCACTGTGGGGATCAGATGAGCGACACAAGGATCCCCCTCCCCCGTCATCTGCTCATATGCTGCAGCTGCTATTGACTGCAGCGTGTTAGGGGTTAAACTGGCAGGATCTCAGCTTTGCCAGCAGTCAGCCAAAAAAAAGATGTATTTGCACGTTTATAGCTGATTAGCGGCCGCCGTAAAAAGGATTAACCCTTTACAATCCAATGGTGGACGTCTGATGGGGTTTTCTCGCTGTGTTTTGTCGACCGCTCCGCTATCAGATGCGTTACCTCCTGCAGTACCGGCTTTAGCCTGCAGATAGCGCTGTTGTACAACAACAGAAAAAGAGTATGCTTCCTCGGAAACTCAGGAAGAAAATGGATTGGAAAGGGTTAGTAGCAAGGCGATTTGCTGCACTTCCTTCAAACAGCAGAGTGGCAGTGTATAGTGAAGGCTGGTGGTCCCACCTCCTTAGATGCTGTTGGGCTACCAGCTGCACCCACAGGGCTCGCTATGACTAACCAGCTGCTTGCAGTATGTTGCCGGCCGTCATGGGAGGAGAGCGAAACTCCGCTCAAGTGATAAGATATCAAATAAAGGAAACTCGTCGAGGAACACAGAACTAAACTAAACTATGTATTTAACTCTAACAGTATTTTTGTGGGCCATCCCCTTTAACCCCTTAAAGCCACAGGTTGTAAGTGTATGTCCTGGCTGCGGGATGTGAACTTACACCCTGTGGATGGTGCGGGATCAGAAGCAGAGCCCACGCCATCCCGCAGAGGGAGCCGGCAGTTACCAACAGCCAACCTCCAGCTGCAACAGCGGGGGTACATAGGGACAGCGCCCGCCGCTGCTAACCCTCTACATGCCACAATCTATGTAGATCGTGGCATGTAAAGGGTTCACAGAAAGAGGGTGTTCCCTCTGTTATGTCATCGGACCCCCGCAATGTAATCGCAGAGGGCCGATGGGTTGCCGTGGCTAGATACTGGCGTCCCAGCTTGCCGTAGCCTATGATTGCTGGTAAAAAAAAATTAAACATTTGAGAAAACCCCCACATATTTGGTATCATCGTGTCTGTAATGACCCGTACCGAAAATGAACACATTATTTATCATGCACAGCAAAAAAACGGTAAAAACGGAGGTGAAATGATTATTTTGTTCGTTTTACCTCACAAGAAAAGGAATAAAAGTGATCAAAAACGCCGCATGTAGCCCAAAATGGTACAAATAGAAACTACAGCTTGTCACACAAAAAACAAGCCCTCGCAAAGCTCCGCCCACGGAAAATAAAACAGTTCTGGGACTTTGAATGCAGCGGTGTAAAAAGAATTAGAACTTTAAAAATAAGGGTTTTTATTGAGCAAAAGTGGAAAAACCTAAAAAAAATGATAATATTTTTGGTATCGTTGTAACCGTACCGAACCGCAGAAAACACGTATCGGGTCATTAACTCTAAAAATAAGCTCTACCATACATTACATGCACTCAAAACTGGTACCAATAAAAACTGCTGCTCGACGCGCAATAAACGCCCCTCGTATAAACACCCACTATATAAACACTCCTCATATAAACACCCCTCGTATAAACACCTCTCGTAGAAACCCCCTCATATAAACACCCCTCGTAGAAACCCCTCATATAAACACCCCTCGTAGAAACATCCCTCGTATAAACACCCCCCCATATAAACACCCCTCGTATATACACCCCCCGTATAAACACCCTCATATAAACACCCCTCGTATATACACCCCCCGTATAAACACCCCTCGTATAAACACCCACTATATAAACACTCCTCATATAAACACCCCTCGTATAAACACCTCTCGTAGAAACCCCCTCATATAAACACCCCTCGTAGAAACCCCTCATATAAACACCCCTCGTAGAAACATCCCTCGTATAAACACCCCCCCATATAAACACCCCTCGTATATACACCCCCCGTATAAACACCCTCATATAAACACCCCTCGTATATACACCCCCCGTATAAACACCCCTCGTATAAACACCCACTATATAAACACTCCTCATATAAACACCCCTCGTATAAACCCCCTCATATAAACACCCCTCGTAGAAACCCCTCATATAAACACCCCTCGTATAAACCCCCTCATATAAACACCCCTCGTAGAAACCCCTCATATAAACATCCCTCGTATAAACACCCCCCCATATAAACACCCCTCGTATATACACCCCCCGTATAAACACCCCCCGTATAAACACCCCCCGTATAAACACCCCCCCGTATAAACGCCCCTCCTATAAATGCCCCTCTTGCGGCCGCGACGGCAGAAAAAAAAAAATGATGGCTTTTGAAAATTGGAGATGAAAATCCCCCATAAACCATTGTGTCGTCGTGCCGACATAAGGAGGCGGCTGTAATAACAGTCGTGTCAGCGAGGTGACGGCGCACCCACGACTCCGCAGATGGTCCGTACACATGGAGAGCGGCACAGAAGAAATTGAGACCCCCAGACGGTGATAAAACGGGGGCAAAGATACAGGAATTGGTTAGAAGAGATCCTTCTGCGCTCAGGCGGTGAAAACGCAAGAAAGGATTGCGCCAATTACTTGGAAACGGATGGGGTTTCCTCAAAGTGAGCAAGAAGCCCCTCCCCCTGGTGCAAGGACCCCGTTATTGGTCGATGAATACTATGTATTGTCATACAGGCCAGGATCAGCTGGAGCAGCGGGGTTCAGCATGAAGAGAAAGTGTATCTTCACTAGAAACCGGACCGGACCGCTAACGGGGTCCTTGCACCAGGCGGAGGGGCTTCGTGCTCATTTTGAGGAGACCCCATCCGTTTCCAAGTGGCGCAATCCTTTCTTGTATTTTCACAGCATGAGCGCAGAAGGGTCTTTTCTAACTAATTTTCTAGACTATAAAGAGTCAACCCTTCCTGCCTCATGGCCACCGAGCCTGGGGGGGCTGCGCGGTGCCTTGGGGGTGCACCGTACCTGGGGGAACTGTGCCGTGCTTGGGGGGTGCACCGTACCTT
Source organism: Eleutherodactylus coqui (assembly GCF_035609145.1). NCBI lineage: Eukaryota > Metazoa > Chordata > Amphibia > Anura > Eleutherodactylidae > Eleutherodactylus > Eleutherodactylus coqui. The sequence goes on from NC_089845.1 coordinate 36,604,631, forward strand.
GGGGGTGCACTGTGCCTGGGGGAACCGCGCCATACCTTGGGGGTGCGCTGTGTATATGGGGTGCGCCGTGCCTGGGGGGTGTGTCGTGCCTGGAAGGGATGTGCCGTGCCAGGAAGGGATGTGCCGTGCCTTGGAGGGGTGCGCTGTGCCTTGGAGGGGTGCCGTGCCTTGGGGGGGCTCCGTGCTTGGGGGGTGTGCTGTGCCTTGGGGGGGGGGGGGGTGTGCACCGCGCCTTGGGGGGGGGTGCGCTGTGCCTTGGGGCTGTGCCGTGCCTTGGGGGGCACCGTGCTTGGGGGATGTGCTGTGCCTTGGGGGGGGGGGGGGTGCACCGTGCCTGGGGGGTGTGCCGTGCCTTGGGGGGCTGCGAAGCCACAACTTACAGAAAGAAGACAGAAACTTCACAACAAGCTGAAAAGATGAAGAAGAGGAGGATGAGGAGGATGAGGAGGATGAAAAAGAGGATGAAAAAGAGGAAGAAAAAGAGGAAGAAAAAGGGGAAGAAAAAGGGGAAGAAAAAGGGGAAGTAGAAGGGTGGAGTGCGCTGCCATGATGTGGATTCTGCCCAGCTACTTCTATGTGAGCTCCCTTACCTGCCATGCAGAGTGGTGACAGCAGTGACAGCTCCTCTCCTCACTCCCGGCCGCCCAGCATCCTCTGCTCTTATACACGGCTCAGTTTCGTTTCTTGTTGTGCAGAGAACAAGCCACTCCTCAGTGCACGCGGCTTAGCATCACACTCACCACTAGGTGGCAGCAGTCCGCGCTCAGCAGGCAGCAGCAGGGACACGGCACACACCACTAGGTGGCAGCAGCAGGGACACGGCACAATGATGGCTCCTCCATCTGTACGACTAATTACCCTCCATGCAGTTTGGTGTCAGTCATGGCCTCCTCAGTGGCACAGATGGCAGTTTGGTGGCACATAGTAGCATTATGTTCTGCCAGATACATAAAACTCTCCAGGTTTACTTTTGGTTTCGTTAACCCATTAAGAACCAGACACTTTTTCGGGATTTTACCCTCCTGCCCTATTTTTTTTTCTTCGCTACCAAAATTATTTTTGCTGCGCTATTTTTTTCCGTGACGTATAGAGCGACTTTTTAAAATGTCTTTTTCACTAACTTACTTTTCGTTTTTTAGTTTTATTGGGGTAAAAAGCAAAAAAATTTTTTTTTAATTTTATAGTTTATTTTTAAAATTAGTATATTTCCACTAAAATAAAGTATTGGGTTCCTCTTTTTTTCCGGACATTCTGATATATAATTTGCATAGTTTGGGATTACAGGCATATACAGCAGTGGTTTTCATTTGGCGTCAGCGGGGGGTCATTTTTTTTTTTTTTTTATCATCCATGTCTCCATGAAGTCATATAAGACCTCCGGGGGTCATTCACAAGGGTCTTTCTTTTTTTTTTATTACACACTTCCCACTGTAGCTGGGGAATCCATAGGAGCCTCAGTTACAGGGGAAACATCCCCCTGTAGTGACATCAGTCACTGGCAGAGCTGATCTGGGTCTGTAGGACCCTGCAGCTCTGCTGTAACAGTGGGCACCACTTTCACTCTTCAGTACATAGCACTTATTGAGCGCTATCTACCCAGGAAAGGAGAAGGCTGAAGTAGTTAAAAACCGCTTCTCCCTTCTCCTCTGAGTCCTCGGCTGTGTCTGGCATCCGAAGACCCAATCTGGTCCTGCTTGATTGCAGGAGCAGAGGCTTTAATTCCACGCTGTACTTCAACTATTAGCCGGGATTAAAGCCCAGGACCAAGTGCAGTAAATTTACTGTACTTGGTCCTTGAAGTGTTAAAGGGGTTTTTATGGGACTAAAACATGGATGACCTCAGAATATATTAGCAATATCAGATCTGTAAGGGAATGACTCCCAGGACCCCCAACAGAGGGGAAGAGTGTGCCCTCTATCAGCAATGCACTGAGCGGCAGCTTCCAGCGCTGACACCGGGGGGATATAACACTTACATCCGCTGGTCACATACTTTTAGCCCATAAGATTAGTTTAGGACTAAGACCGGCGATACACGAACGGGTCAGATTCTGCATGCAGGAGCCCGCCGCAGAATACAGATCTGGCATCCGCGCGTACCTGTCATTATCTGTATTGCGGGCGGTCTGGATGGCTCACCGTCGGAGATGCGCAGTCTAGATTTTTTTTTCAAATTTTTCTTCCCCCCCCCCGCGCCGTTGCAAGGCGGTGATGCGGAATCCGCGACCTTTCTGCAATGTTAATTGCGGTAGGGACACGGGTCGGACAGTTTCCATTGACGTCAATAGAAACCGTTCATGCAGAGTCCGCACTAAAATAGAGCATGCTCCGCTGCTTCCTTCCTCTCAATGCGATTCCGCAAGGGTGCAGGAAAAAGCGCTTTTCAATAGCATGGTGCAAACGGTATTTGCTGCGAATCCACGGTGTGGACGCCGAAGGTAGATTCCGCAATGCAAATGCGTTTGTGTTCCACCGGCCTAAAAGTAGGTGATAGATTCCCTTTAAATACTTCGCTTTTAACCCCTGTGTGACTTCTGACGTAGATGTAGATCCGATGTATGTGCAGTTTGTACAGAGCGGGGTTGGGAGCGGAGCCTGCTCCGTACTCCGCGGGTGTGGTTGCTGGATGAGTCGACTCTTAACCGCTAACAGATGCGACCATGGCTGTTAACCATTTAAATGAACGGTTCCCCTGCAATGAAATTGCACAGTGTTGTGGTAGTCTGGGGCCCAGAGAAAGCCCCAAGGGCTGCCATGAATGTCTGTCCATTGAGACGTGCTTGTGGCACATTACAATAGAATGTCTATGAGAATACAGTATGATGCAGTAATACTATGGTAATGCAGTAGATTTTATAAGCAATCACACAATCCCAAGTTCAAGTCCCCTTTGGTGACTGAATAAAAACAAGTGAGAAAGATTTTAATAATTACAAAAAATAAATCAAATAAAAAACATGTTTTCCCATATGTATTATAAAAATATAAAAACAAAAACCATATTTGGTAAGTCCAATCTATAAAAATAACACAGCGATGGCTGTGATTGGTTCTTCGAGCACTGCATTGCTTGGCTGATTCGTGATCAAAAAAACCAATCACAGCCATCGCTTCGTAGGGGTGAGATTTATGAATTGGCTGAGCCATCACTTATTCGATTCAGAAATCCTTCCTCCACAAAGCGATGGCTGTGATTGGCTGAACAGCGCTCGAAGGACCCAATCACAACCATTGCTTCGTAAAGGCGGGATTTATAAATTGGCTGAGCCGCCACTTAGTCAATTCATAAATCCTTCCTACACAAAGCAATGGCTGTGATTGGCTGAACTGCGCTTGAAGGACCAATCACAACCATCGCTTCGTGGAGGCGGGATTTATGAATTGGCTCATCTGAGGCTCAGTCAATTTATAAATCCCATCTCCACAATGGCTGTGATTGGTTCTTTGAGTGCTGCAGCTCAGCAAATCAATGCAGGGTTAGAAGAACCAATCACAGACATCACTTCGTAGAGGTGGGATTTATGAATTGGCTGAACCGTCGCTTATTCGATTCATAAATCCTTCCTCTACAAAGCAATGGCTGTGATTGGCTGAAGAATGCTTGAAGGACCAATCACAACCATGACTTCGTGGAGGCAGGATTTATGAATTGGCTTATCTGCGGCTCAGCCAATTTATAAATCCCATCTCCACAATGGCTGTGATTGGTTTTTTTGAGAGCTGCAGCTCAGCAAATCAATGCAGGGTTAGAAGAACCAATCACAGACATCGCTTCATAGAGGTGGGATTTATGAATCCTGTAACAAGGAGGTGATCCTGTGTGGGCGGTTGAGGACTGCGGGAACTGCGTCAGACCTCTGGAGAGCAGTGGGTGGGACCTGGATCGAGTCTGCCGAATAAGAAATATGAGACATTTATATAAGACACTGTCTTATTTGGGGGAAATATATACATAGGCCGCTCTCACAATCCCTGATTTTTACCGCGATACAACACTCTCATTGATTTTAATGGAGCTTCTCAGACCTGCCCTTGAAGGTGGAATTACAAACAGATTTTCGAGCGCTATCACTTTTTTAAAGTGTTTTTGCATTTTTTACCGCACCCGATCACCCATCATAATGATGGAGTGCGTTAAAAAGTGCTGTCAAACGCTGTGACATGCCTTCTAAAACACTGCTCAATATTGTGGTAAAATGCCGTGGTTCTGATTAGCGTTTAGCTGAACACATGAGTGAGAGTAGCCTGAGGCATATTGAGCTCTGGCAACTACTTCCTGTGGAGATGCTGCACTACGCTTATCCAGCCGGCCAGCAGTGAGCGCCCAGAGCCTGCACGGCTTATGAGCGCATCTGGAAATACTAAATATTTGTATATCTCATTTAGGTAGCTCTGCGCTTGATTCTTGCAGGGCGCTGTAAGGTTATAGTCCTCTTGTTCCTTCACTTAGGGTACTTATATATGGGCTGCTAGTCACCCGAGTGACTCAGAAGAGTGATTATGGGTGATTGCCGTCCTGTGTAAACTGGGGACCTGATAGGGCAACTGAGAGAGAATCGCTCACTTATCACTTGGTTTTCGGCTCGCCTAAAAACCGAGTGAATGCCGGCCCGTTTAAACAGGCAGTTGTTCATGGGTGAATGATTGTCTGCTTACTCCAAATGGAAGCGGGTGGTCGGAAAAGATCTCCAGCGCCACCGCCTGCACTCAGTGAGGGGTCATTGCTCCCGTGTGAAAGCACAGACGTTGGGATGGCTTAAATGGCCAACAGTCGTACTGAGTAAAAGTACCCTTACGGTATATGTCGTCTTCTGCCCGGACTGTAAATTTCTCTTTTAAAGGGAACCTGTCACCGAGCTGATGGAATGGAACCCCAAGCCAAAAAGAAGGGCCGCGCGGGACTCACCCTGCCCACTGTATGTTGACTGACAGTTGACTGATACCTGTACCGCGCATGACCGCCTGCGAGCCTCCGCAGTCATCCGTAGTTATAGGAGCTATGTGGGGTCACCGGCCGGGCTCACAGCCAGAATCTAGACAAGTTAGCAGCGAGCCACCGGTCATTTGTTAGCAGATGTCAATGTTTGGTGTCATATTTGGTATGGCCAGATGAAGAGTGCCGGCACTGAACACGGAGTCTAAACTAAAGGGCTTGTGATCCGGGCTTATCCAGACAAACTAAAAGCACTCTTGTAAGACGTAGCTAGAAACTGAGAAATCGGTGAACTAGTGTACCATTACCGTCTGAACAGGACCGGTCGCAAAGGCGGAGCACCTGCCCCAGAAAGGGTGACCTCTACAGGACCTTTCACATAGGTCCGAATATTCCGCAACAGCATTGTCGAACATGCCTTCCTGCAGAATATTGCACCCCAAAATCTGCACTACTAACATGTGAATTTTGGTGCGGAATTGAAAATAGCAGAATCATGTCAGAAATTACACAGTTAGCAGTGCGGATTTTGGTGCTGAATTCAGAAACGGCATATTCTACAATGCCGTCATGGAATATTCCATCTTGTGTGAAAGGTCCCTGCTGTGGAAGAGAGATTAGGAACCAGTCTGAAGTGCATTGGTGACACCTGACATTGAACCCTAGCCACGGAGACTAGTGTAGTGTCCCACTACAGAAGTCGATGTAGTGATTTTACTGAAGTGTGTGTGTACTACTTTGAAAAATGTATAAAGTTTAGAAGACAGAAGACAGACAGAAGACAGTCAGAAGACAGTCAGAAGACGAATAGAAGACAGTCAGAAGGCAGCCAGAAGACAGACAGAAGATAGCCAGAAGACAGTCAGAAGACAGACAGAAGACAGTCAGAAGACAGTCAGAAGACAGACAGAAGACAGACAGAAGACAGACAGAAGATAGCCAGAAGACAGACAGAAATACAGTCAGAAGACAGACAGAAGACAGTCAGAAGACAGACAGAAGACAGTCAGAAGGCAGTCAGAAGGCAGTCAGAAGGTAGTCAGAAGACAAATAGAAGACAGACAGAAGACAAATAGAAGACAGACAGAAGACAGACAGAAAGCAGGCAGAAGACAGACAGAAAGCAGGCAGAAGACAGACAGAAAGCAGACAGAAGACAGTCAGAAGACAAATAGAAGACAGTCAGAAGACAGTCAGAAGACAGACAGAAGACAGACAGAAGACAGACAGAAGACAGTCAGAAGACAGTCAGAAGACAGACAGAAGACAGACAGAAGACAGTCAGAAGACAGTCAGAAGGCAGTCAGAAGACAAATAGAAGACAGTCAGAAGACAGTCAGAAGACAGTCAGAAGGCAGACAGAAGACAGTCTGAAGACAGACAGAAGACAGTCAGAAGACAAACAGAAGACAAACAGAAGACAGTCAGAAGACAGTCAGAAGACAGTCAGAAGACAGTCAGAAGACAGACAGAAGGCAGTCAGAAGGCAGACAGAAGACAGACAGAAGACAGACAGAAGACAGAAGGCAGTCAGAAGGCAGTCAGAAGAGAAGACAGACAGAAGGCAGTCAGAAGGCAGTCAGAAGGCAGTCAGAAGACAAACAGAAGACAAACAGAAGACAGTCCGAAGGCAGACAGAAGACAGCCAGACGTTCAGAGGAGATGACCTAGACCAGAATAGAAAGAGCATAGCCTCAGCAAAGTTTGCAGAGTGCATCTGTTTTTGCAAAACTGATTGTATCAGCTTTTGCAGAATGCACAATCCCCGGGATTGTGAGAGAAGCCAGTCAGTTAGAACAGGAGTAGTGGAAGTTGAGAAGGGAGTTGAGAAAAACCTAGTGAACAGAGCAAAAGCAAGGACAAGAGCTAATGCCAGTTACTGTGCAGTGAGAAGTGGAAAGTGTGAGTATTAAAAATTTTGCATTGAAAAGAAAGCAAGAAAGCATGAGAAATAGTTTATACAAACCAGAAAGGAAAGAAAGAAAAACCCAGTTTATTCATTCATTTAGGAGAAAAGAATTAGTTTATGTACCAGTAGCCACTGAAGAAAAGAGTGTTTTGTATACCTAAAGAAATTTAGTAAGAAGAATAATTAATAGCGAGAAGAGGAAATACAGAATAAAGAAAAAAAGAGATTGAAGAAGTAAAAGCATAGGGTACAGAAGAGTTGCCTGTACTATAAAGTTGTGAAAAACCCAAGTGTGCAACTGTGATTTTTGGACTAAATTTCTCAGAGCGTACAGACGTAACTGCTGTGCTTGTTTGGATTCCCCCCATCTCAGGTAATAGGACAAGGCCCGTTGTACTATGTGTTTACTGCTGGAATTTTGTCTCTGGAAATAAAGAGAAGTTATTTGCTTCATGGTTATGCTGCCTTCTGGAGTTCCTTCTCACCACGACACCATCTGCACACAGGTACCACTCCACTCTCCACAGGTAAGGACTGCCACCCCATCTTTATTTTAATGTAACCATTTTTGGGTTTTTTTTTCACCTGAAGTAGATTTCGATCAGTGTTCAGGCTGGCGTCATGAACTGTATATTGTTTTCCTTTTTAATAGCATCGCTGGGTGCTGCCTTGGTCAGGGGGAAAGGAGTGGATTTCATTGCCACCACCGACCTGGTCACCAACTCCTCTGCGGATGGGTACCACACTAGAGGAACTAAGAACAAAACTAACATTAACACTTCTCAAAGCAGGAACACACAGGCTCAAAGTAAGGGCTGTACACTAGACATATAACTGTCATCCCTTGTACCATGGGGCATGTTTAAATACCTTAACATGGAAGCTGATAGGCTGACTGAGCTGAAAGACAACCCAGCGAGCCCATCAGTACTGGCACCAGAAGGAGATGTTACTCCATTGGTGTCCAAGACAGGACGACACTTTGCATGTATTAATCGGTGCATCACATGGTGTAGGGCTGTCCGCTGACGTCACCCCAGACCATGTTTACTCTGAACAGTGATATTTGGTCAAAATATTTTTCACCATGTTGTGGCCAGAATTAAAATAACAAAATTATGGCTGTAGGGATGTATATAAGCATCAGCTGATCTTTTCATTTATATGGAAGATTGTACCTTTTCAAGGGCATTCCTAATAAGACTTTTTGGGTTGTGCTTCTGTAAAAATCTGGACTCAAGCACTTCGGCTTGTTGGTGAAAAGTACCATCTTCAGAACATTTTTCTGAATGAGAGGTGCGCACGCACAGCCTTCAGAAGAGTCACGCTTCTGTGCACGCGCTGGCTTTACCCAAGAGACTCCACAGGAGCGGGGGACCGGATGAGTATGAGACACAACTCTCCGAACTCCCATCACCTAAAATATAAGTAAATAACTTTCTGGCTTATAGTTGATGACAGGTTCCCTTTAAGAGAATAAAAGTGAAAATAATCAATAAAACTATCAGTCGTGATGCCCAGGAAATAATTACCATTGATAAATGTGGATTTCATTTATGGTGACCTTTACACAAGGCATTGCTGCCTAGGGCACGGCCAGGTCCTCGACTTCAGTGGCGTGAACATTGTCCCCAAGACTAACGTGCATTATTGAGCAGAAGTCATATTGTGATGTACCAGAGTCTGGAATTTGTATACTTAGATTAGTCCTACTCCCAAACAGTAAATACAGTGACTAAATATTACCATACGGTGACTGGATGACAAAATACACTACAAGAATACTGAGATGTGTCATCTATAGTGTAGTCATACATCACACAGGCGGTCTGCAGAGTATCATTAGACTGGACACAGGCAAAATAAACAAATAAAGTGGCTCAGAGATGATGTCCTTTCTGTTGTTCGCTTTCTCCATCCGTCCCAGCCCCCCATGATAACTTCTTCCAGCTTAATTCTGCACACTTTCCCCGTCCTGCCCCTACCTCTAGTGACTCTCAGTATGCTGCCATAGTAATAGTGCCCCCGCAAAATAACAGTGCCCTTGGCCAGCAATGCTGTCACATCAATCTTCACTCACACTGCTAAATTGAATCGTAGCAGCAATCATAGCCTGACTACTTCTCTGGGACTCAGAACAACATATGGGGTACCGGAAACCGGGGAGGAATCGGTCTCCGATGCGGTTACGCAAATAGGACTGAGCAGTGAAAGTGAAGTAAGATGTGACAGCATTGCTGGCTTTGGTTCCAGGGTGGCAACTGCTGTGGTGAAGGCTGCCCCCGCATTTCCTGGCAGGAGACAAGGGTTGTGGCACTTGCTGTAGTTAAACAGCTCACAGGTTGCTCCTAGGGCCATACTCCAACTGGACGCCCAGCCTCTCCAAGGTTAACTGGATGTCATCCCTTGGGTTTTTCTTTCATATTAACCATTGTGTACCGAAACGGCCCACAAGACCTGCTGTTTTGGAGATGCTCTGACCCAGTCATCTAGCCATCATACCATAATTTGGCTCTTGTCTGATTCGCTCAGATCATAGAATCATAGACTGGTAGAGTTGGAAGGGACCTCCAGGGTCATCGGGTCCAACCCCCTGCTCAATGCAGGATTCACTAATTAATCCCAGACAGATATTTGTCCAGCCTTTGTTTGAAGACTTTCATTAAAGGAGAACTCACCACCTCCCATGGTAACCTGTTCCACTCATTGATCACCATCACTGTCAGATGTTGACTCTTGTCCATGTTTCCTGCTTTCAACACATCAACTTCAAGAACTGACAGTCCAAAGGTGTGTTCGCAAGTAGCTGATTTGCTACAAATTTTTCGCAGCTGAAAAAATCCACGTCAAATTCACATCATTTGGTGCAGATCTCATTGCGGATTTATTGTGGATTTTTTGGAGTTGCAGGTAATCCGCAGCAAAATGAGCTACTTGTGAAAATTCCCTAATGCTATACACGACTTCACAGAGGGGGCAGTATAGAGTCAACCAAGAAATATAAGCCCAATTCACAGACGTGACTACCACTAAAAACTTATTTTATTAAATGTATTAAAAAACAAACTGGGCACTACAAAGACAACACACAGCAACCAAGTACCTCCAGACACAGATTCGTTATAGGAGGATAAGGACCTGGAGTTATTTAATACTTGATAAGCGATAAAGAGATGTTTTAGGTGTCGACAAGACAGGATCACCATCTAGGTATTCACTTATGATGATCAGTACTTGAGTAAGTCAGTGCAAATACTCAGATCAGTACTAGAGTTGGTCAGTACTTATACTCTACGCGTTTCACCATTAGTTTGTTGGATCATCAGGAGATACAGTACTTGAGTCATAGATTCAGAGGTAGAGGGAATGAGAAATCCCCGAGAGAACATCAAACTAATATATAGAAAGCTGTATCGAAGATGAATACAGCAAAACTTGTGTAGTGATCAGGATAAATATCCTTATTATAAGACAGTTCTATACTCTCAATTAGGGCATTAAGGTAACTCTTAGGGTTGGGGGCCTGCCAGAAGGTACCTCTAAGCAAGAAAGCTTATCTTGTATGCTAGCGGTTAATAGCTAGATGATATATGTAGGTACATAACGAGAGGTGTTTATTTCAAAGTATGCCTGTCAATACACGCACAGAGGTAGAGTAGAGCGTCCCCGAAAATATGGGGGGGGGGGGGGCACTGCTCTCAAATATCTGAGCGCTAGAGAGATGGTATAATGCTTGTCATGCACAAATAGGATACTCAAAATAGTTAGCGTATCGAGTTAGAATTTAGGTCATCGATATGGGGATAAGGCATAAAATTATGTCCTGATCTCCTGACCCAATTAATTGCATTTAAGCAGACAAGAATCGCTAAAGTGCTAGGTTCCAACCAAAAGTGCTCGCATTAGAGGTCATTGGTGTGGAGGTATGACATTAATATAAGTCAAACTCTCCTGACCTAATTGTAGAAGCACTTTTAGATGTCCAAATTGCTCGCATAGAGGTCATTAGTATGGAGGTATGACATTAATATGAGTCAAACTCTCCTGACCTAATTGTAGAAGCACTTTTAGATGTCCAAATTGCTCGCATAGAGGTCATTAGTATGGAGGTATGACATTAGTATGAGTCAAACTCTCCTGACCTAGTTGTAGAAACACTTTTAGACGCTGTGCATGCTCTCAAGATAGACAAGCCATAAAGCTAGTTTCCTAGTAGTTAGATTTCAGGCAAGCAACCCCAGCAACCCCCCCAGATATAGGGCTCAAGAGAGAGCAGAGAAAAGGGTATGACCCATCGCCTTGATGGTAGGCTAGGGAATGAAAAATGCCCCATTTGGAGCTGCTTATATATCCATAGACACGCCTCCAAGGGGGCTGGCTTAATCGATACAGCCAATCGTGGCATGTCAGTCCATAAACAGAGGCTATCTGCGGCTAAGAAGCAAGGAAAATCCGGTGTAGTAGTCCCAATCCAGGAAGCTGTACCTGAACAGCCCAGGGCCAGGTTCTGATCCTGGGGTGCAGGCCTATAGCTTCTGGATCCGTCCACCGATTGCCTATACGGAAGGACAAGGCGGCGGTGGGTATCCGGGACACAAGGCGTTACCTAGGTAATGGAGTACGGAACTGACGTCAACACGTAGCTGACGTCACTGTGCATGTAGCGCGCGCGTACAGCTTCTTCTGTGGGGATACACCCACTACTTGATGTCGTTGCCTATACTACGGCGTCCTGAAGGACACGCCCGCACATGCATAAACAAGATAGGGGAGTGTCAAGGACCGAAGACTTGCCGCGGGGCAGGTAGGAAGCCCAGTGCCCAATGCAAAATCTGAAACTGGGGGTCCCCCCCAAATATAAAACTTCATTGATAGTATTGGTTTGCAATATGGGGAAGAGAGACTTAATGGGCCCTCTAGGGCTCCAGGGCCCAGGAGCGACCGCACCCTCTGCACCCCCTTTACTTACACCCCTCTACTACTACTCCTGTCATCCTGACTATATATATATTATATATTCCGCACACACATTGTGTGGAATTACAGTTTGGGGGGATATCAGCTCACTGGGATCACCATCATCTCCGGAGTAAGATGGCGGAACACGCATGAAATTGACTCTCAGACAATGGATTCTAATTAAAAACTAATTCCAAGCTGCTGGTCTGCCCAATACAACCTACAAAATCGCATCGGAAGATGCCAAGAGCATGGAGCCGCCTGGTGTACGGACATATTATATTGTACATCTTCAAAGAAATGATGATAATGACCATGTTGTATGTTATTTACTCTGTTCTTTACTTTTAGTTTGCAAACGGTTAAGTTCCTGCGCCCTTTGTGTGCCGAGGGAGAGAGCTGCGCATAGGAACCTGCGTGGGAGGGGGAACGTGTAACTGTGTTCAAGGACTATGAAGTTTAGGGGAAAGCAAAACTGAAAGAAAGAAAAACTCTGATCGGGAATAGAAAACCACATCAGAATCCAGATACCTTCTAGTTGCTCTCCTTACAGAGAAACGATACCTCTCCCAACTCACATCGCAGGCCTCTCACTAGCCAAGCCAAACCCCTACTGCACCCTGATGAGGGGCAAACACCCCAAACAGCTGTCTGTGGATGGAGTCTGGCTTGGCTTTCAATTCCCAATCATTGTGATAAGCTTTGTATAAAGAGTCTAAGAGCTCCTGCCCATGGATATTTGCTGCGAAATCCGCGGCGGGCGTCTGCACCGTGGATCCTCAGCAAATAGCGCCCATAGCAAGCTATGGGAGATTGATTCTTCCTGCACACTTGCGGAAACCAATTGTGGCAAGGAAAGATCGCAGCATGCTCAATTTTTTTGCAGATTCCACACGGACGACTTCCATTGAGGTCAATGAAAGCGATCTGATCATGGCCCTTCCGCAATCACATTGCAGAAAGGTCATGGATTCCACGTCATTGCTAGACAATGACGTGAGAAAAGCAGTAGTTTAAAAAACAATCTGCATTGTGCATGTCCGACGACTCGCAGTGCGGACCATCAACAGTACAGACGAAAATCGAAAGTGACAGGTACGCGCGGATGCCGCTGCTCCCAGGGCCAGATTCTGCTGTGGGATTCGACATGTGGAATCTGTCTCTGTAGTGTGCAGGAGGCCTAACATTGGCTTGCAGGAATACTCCCTTCCAACAGGTGGTGCTGTAGAGGTATTGTCCCATCTTCCTTATTTGCATATTTCCCAGAGGAGCATGCATGGCCTTATAAGTCTTCTCACTCACCTCCTAGGTGCTCCCTTTGAGGAGAGACAATACCCCTCCAGACTCAGACTGCTGATTTGTAACTCTTGCCTAAGTCTATGGTTATCCAAATAGGGCCCTGGATTAAAGGGGTTTTCTCACTTTTCTATTGATGACCTATCCTCAGGACAAGTCAGCAATAGAAGGTAGGACTTCGCTCACATCAGTGTGGAAGACTTTGTTTGGATCAAGTTATTGTGACATAATTTTGGCACACAAGGTAACATTTCGGCTACACCCCTTTCCCACAAAGGCATGCTCCTTCCCACAATACCACACCCCTTTCCCGTAAAACATGACCTTTATTTGGTTGCGGTGAAAAAAGTGTCTAAAATGTCATAAATGTGCAAAGTATTTAAGTGTTTGTGCACATTCAGTAGTAAATCTGCCCCATTCCAGAGCTGGAGGTAGATGACCCAGGATCACATCATGGGCAGTAGGTGGTGGGCACAGGGCACCCACTGCTTTCTACACGGTGACGGCATATATCACTAAACACGCCTGCGGCACTCTCCCATAGAACAAAGCAGCAGGTTAGACGATGCGGTCGCCTCCATAAACAGAGAACAAGGAATGTAATCTACAATCAGGAAATAAAAACAAAGTGGAAGAAAAAATGTTATGCTGAAGAAATTTAAAGGGGTTGTCCCGCGCCGAAACGGGTTTTTTTTTTTTTAACCCCCCCCCCCCCCCGTTCGGCGCGAGACAACCCCGATGCAGGGGTTAAAAATAACAAACGGAGAGTGCTTACCTGAATCCCGGCGGTCCGGCGTCTTCATACTTACCTGCTGAAGATGGCCGCCGGGGTCTGCTCCCTCCGTGGACCGCAGCTCTTCTGTGCGGTCCATTGCCGATTCCAGCCTCCTGATTGGATGGAATCGGCACGTGACGGGGCGGAGCTACACGGAGCCGGCATTCTGCACGAGCGGCCCCATTGAAGACAGGAGAAGACCCGGACTGCGCAAGCGCGGCTAATTTGGCCATCGGAGGCCGAAAATTAGTCGGCACCATGGGAACGAGGACGCCAGCAACGGAGCAGGTAAGTATAAAACTTTTTATAACTTCTGTATGGCTCATAATTAATGCACAATGTATATTGCAAAGTGCATTAATATGGCCATACAGAAGTGTATAGACCCACTTGCTGCCGCGGGACAACCCCTTTAATGAATAAAGAAGAACAGGCGATACGTTCACAGCGTTCCGCGTTATGTCATATTGTAAATATTCATAGAACATCAATGGTTACAGCGGGGAGACATTTCTATTTCATCGGCTATCCCTGGTCTCTGCAGACTCCAGTCGACGACTAATTTGTACTGTTTGCTACATACTAGGAAAGTATTCTGCTTGTTTGTTTCCTTGTTTCGTAGCGCCACCTAGTGGCTTCTGGGTAACTGACATAGTGGACATACTGTATGATACTGTGTTTGCAGGAAGTCCCCAGTCCTCTCTGGTGCGTCTGTAGAAGACTGTATATTAGTTGTAATGTTGCTTTTATATGCAGTGTCAGTGTCCGAAAATTATTGGAAAGTCTGCAAAATAGGGTCCTTTTTCCTCTGTCCATAAAAAATGTAATGTGTCCGTGATTTTCTTTGAAGCTGGATGATCTTCTGCAGGTTATTATGATTGTTCTTATGATCATTTTACAGTTGATAGTAAATGCTACTAATGTGTTCATATTAGTGTTCTGGGATCTAGAATTGTATCACTTGACTTCTGGAAGCTAGGGGTTTGACAGGAGGAATGCCCCTGTCACACCCCTAGCTTCTGATAGGGTGAAGGCACGAAGGTCCTAGTGGCACAGTGTGGGTTTATTAGTGGCAGCGCTGCAGGCTTATGCTGAGGGTTACTATTCTGCTAAGCCTCACATGATCACATGTAAATGCTGCCATGTTACAGCGGTAACATGCCAGCATTAACATGTCATAATGTAAGGCTAAGCAGAATAGTAACTCTCAGCGTAAGCCTGCAGCCCTGGCACTAATAAATCCACACGCTGCAGCGTGTGTGCTTGGTCCTGGCCACCATTTCAGCCACGGGATCATAGGCGGCCGCCGGCTCACCCCTTTTTCCGTGCCAGGCTGCTCACCACACCACTTGGCCACCTGCATCACTGCTCCCTCATGGCCCGCTTTCCCAGCAAAGCGCAGGGAGTAGGGCCGGCCGGCTGCCAGCTCTCCGCTCCCTTCCAGTGGCTGCATCAATGCTTGCTCACAGCCCCTCCCAGCAAAGTAACTTGCCTTGCGCTTCCCTGCTGCCTAAGGCACGCTGTGCTTGTGCAGTCACGGGGGATGGGGTTCCGGCTTCTGGTCCGCCCTGCCGGGGAACCCACTTACTGCTGGAGGTGCGCGGCTTTAGCGGCGGCCCACGCTGTATGACACTTCGGATCAATGATGGGAGGTTAAAATACTGACCTGTGTCCTCTGCGATATCCCGCGGCAATGCGGTCCTTTTAAGGACCTTACGTCGCCTTCTGCGTATGCACAGAAGGGCTTGTGCCCCTGGGAAATTTAAAATCCCTCTGCTCCCGGCCAGCATGTGTAGCCAGGAGCAGAGAGATGTCACTGGGGACTGCTGTATGCGGTTCCCAGTCACATGATCACTGTTATCCAATAGATAACAGTAATCATGTAAAGTTAAAAAAAAAACTCCTCCGCGTGAGCCTCGTGTCCTGAGTGGATCCTCCGGGTCACTACACTGGCCAAAAACTTTTTGGGAATTTTCCGAATTGTTACTTGATCAACGAGAAATTAACTTTGATAACAGAAGACAGGCAGGACAGATTTCTTAGTAAGCGCTGCGGAATAAGTTGGCGCTATACAAATAAAGATTATTATTATATTATTATTAGTATCTGGACATCATGGATAAATTACGCCCTCCCTGCAACAGGGTTGGACCGTCAACCTCTCAACACATTTATTTCCCTAAACATAGCCTTGCAGTTCTCCCGCACCTCTGGGTTGCAGCCCCGCGAGAGTAGAACCCCTCCACCCCTAGGACATTCCCTCCTTCCTCCCTCTCCCCTCTTGACCTGTAATTTGGCCCTGGCCAGGCCATTATTAACTGTGAACCGCTTCTACAAGAAAAACAACAACGTAAGACGAGAAATCCTGGCTATGCTGGAATACTATTACTTTGTTATCTTTAGCCTACCCAGCTTATGCAATGTTTTGTAATTACTCCACCATGATGCTCCTGTATGATTTTGTCTACTGCTATATTCTTTTATATATTGGAAAGATTTTCAATAAAAACTATTGTTCTGCATAAGCAAACAGCTGCATTGTTCTCCGCGCTTACAGCTCGTGCCCCGCTGTGAACTACCAGCGAGAAACGAGCTGAAGGAATCTTATCAGCGCTGCCAACTGTGATAACAGCCTGCACCACTGATAAGACTCGTGCACGAAAACTGCATGATGTCCGTGCATTTAGACCCAACGGTTATCGCTCAGAAGACAGCTTTGAGTGATTTTGAGCGAGAATCGTTGGGTCTAAATGGGCCTTTAGTTACAATGGTATAACTCAATCCCATTGGTGGCAGTTGTTTGTGCAGGTCTTTATACTAGAACATTCTTCCAGTCCTGTTTCTGTAGTTAGTCGTCTCTCCACCTTCTTAGTTGAATTGCAGCTTTCCTCCAGCTGCCAATTTACTCCAGCTTTCAGCAGTGTCAAAAGCAGCATAGGTCACCACTCCATACTACTGCCAATGCTCACTAGTAATGGTTGCAGTCAATCCAACTCTCATACTGGGTGACTATCTCGTCCACTAAATCCATGTTGCACTTCTTGCACCTGTAATGTCATTACCGGACTCCCTGTCACAAGGCCCCTGCATGACCACATTAGCAACATGGCACCCAAGGTAATGCCACCCCAGCCCCATGTTGCAACTATACTTGTATATATTGCAAATACCACAAACTGGACCAAAGGTCAAAACATGGTGAATGCCATGAACATACATACAAATGCACAAACGCAGCTCAACACTAGCGGAAAGCATGGTATACTCCACCCCTTAATGTCAAAGTGTCCCACAAGGGGGGGCGTGGGAAGGACGCTTCTGAACTGAGTTCCCTAGGGATGCTAACTAGCCTGCAAAGATCCTCAGATTCATTGAACTCTGCTGCCCTTGCTGGTGTGGGATACTTACCGCAGCTGTCCTGGAGTGATGCGGTCCCCAACCGGGTGTATGGCTGTGCTTCTGGAGCCTCCTGTCCACATCTCCTGTTGCAGCCTGATGAGTCCTAGCTACAAGGTGGCTTTTTGGAATGCTTAGCAGCGATAAGGTAGGCACTTGTGCAGGTGCAGAGTGTTAAGGCAGCAGTATGCAGTCCTAAGCTCTCGCTCACGACCTGAAGGTTGCAGGTTCTTTTCCCACATGGTTCAGGTAGCCAGCTCAAGGTTGACTCAGCCTTCCATCCTTTCGAAGTTGGTAAAATGAGTACCCAGCTTCTTGGGGGCTGCAGAATAAGTTGGCGCTATACAAATAACAAGTTTCTTCCCCACCCCTCACTGCTCAACTGGCTGTCAGGCACGGTCCTGGCAAGGCAACTTTTCTACCCTCACCCGCTGAAGCCTCCCGATGGCTCCGGGCACATCCTGCCTCATTTGGCGCTCAGCACTAATTAACATATAATGTTTTTTCACAGAGATTCAGACACTTCAGATTTGATTTGTGGGACTACAACTACAATATATTCTTATACTTTGAAGGTGGGGTAACCCCAATTATGGTATAGTAGCATACTTTTGATGGAAACACATGAGAGTATCTATATGCTCTTCTATCATTACCCCCTATAACCAAACATTATACGCATCTATTATCTTTACATGTAGCACCTACTTATGTTGTTAAAGTCAGGGGCTAGGGATCCTTTCAAGAATAAATTATATATTCAGCTCTCCTGCACTCGCTATCTATGGGTCTTCAATTACCCATGGTCCTTGAGGTATATATGATAAAATATAGGTCAAGTAATGCTCTGCTTAAAATTCCCGAGATAAATAATAACTCCAACTTGGAAGCTTCACCTGTCACGTTTGACCCCAATGCAATGCACACCTCACCCAGGCCAGATGCAGGACTGTGTCTACACCGGACAAATGGGAAACGCAATGCGGCAGTAAAACCCTTATTCAACAAAGGAAAACACAAAATAGGAGGGACAACTGACCCTGCTCCTAACTGGGAAAGGTCTCTACCTAACCGCAGATTGCCCGCACTGATTAGTGTGAACGTGCTGAATGCCTCTCAGCCTGCTACCTGACCCTAACAGGGGACAAGGGAGAAGACCAAACCACAGTACGAATAACCAAGAGAGAGGGAAATAAACCACAACTTAACTGAAGATGCATAGCTAATGCCAACAGGACTCGGACAGCTCCAACCACCACGACCAACTGAACTGCAATAAGCAGCAATGAGCTAAGGGACGAGCAGGAATATAAAGCCCTCCCTACCTGCCGATAGAAACCACTCCTAATAAAACCTCTCTCAGAGATGGGGACTCTGAGGGAAATACCAACATGCAACTATACGGATACAGATAATACCAGACAACCCCCACACTAAATGAGTCAACCAGCCACCTGTATAGGAACAGAGCAACTAGTCTGCTTCCGCATCCCGGTTAACGTACCAAGACGTCATTATGACTGACAAGCCGCAACATCACCCCTTTTGGTTAAAATTGATAGGCCCTAATGACCGTACAACTTACAGGGACACAGTCTATTACTACCCGCTTTAGAGATTTCTAGGCTAAGCTATACAACTCCTCAAGTGACAAATTGATATCAAATATCTTTGCTTATTTAGACAACCTTACATTTCTGATTCTCTTTACTGAACAAATTGCCTTTTTAGATGCCTCTATTAGCCTGGAGGAGATCCGACATGCCATCACAAATATGGCATTAAACAAATCCCCTGGACCCGATGGCCTTCCTATAGAGGAGATAGCTGGAGCAACACTCCCAAATATTGCAAGATACACTACAACAGACCCAACTGGAGGATTCCCTCCGGTCTTCTTTCTATAACGTTGCCATCATTAAACCCGGTAAAGAACCTACAGAATGTCACTCATATCGTCCAATATCACTACTCAATCACTACTCAATGCCAATTACAAGACTCTAACAAACGTATTAGCCACTAGATTGAATCAAGTTTTCTTTCCATTATTCATACTGATCAAAAGGGCTTTATGTCTGGCAAGTCTAGCACTTCACATATCCGCAAAGTTCAAACAACTATTCAACTTGGCCGATCACATGATATGCCTTGGGCCTTGACATCATTAGATACAATGAAGGTCTTCGATTCCCTAGAATTAACACAATGAGTATGGCGTCTGTGCTCCAGATATAGGGGAAAGAAAAAAATGCAAATGCAATCGTAGTATTAGAAAAAAGTGGACTTATGGGGCGTGGAGTCTGTCAGTGGGCAGAACTCCACACCATGTAGGTCCACTTCAACCTTCAATAGTCACTCAGGTGAAAATCTCAGTGGGAGAGCAGCAAGGAACGCCAGCCCAGGGGATGCAGCCTCGGTTTTAGATAATAGAAAGTAGAAAAAAATGTTTGAGTTCCTTCACGCTCCAATCGAACATAGTATGGAAATCCCCCCCAGTGAAGTAAGTGCATGCTATGTTGGATTTTCACACTCTTACATAGGTGTATTTGTAGCGCGAAGGAACTCAAACAGTTTTTTCCTAGTTTTTACAATTCACTAGAATGGAATTTCTTAGAATGGGTTTGGGTTTGACTCTCAATTTTTGAAATGGATTAAAATCATTTCCATCAGCTAATGTCATAGTAAGCGGTAGTCCATCAACTAATTTTCCTCTCTCACGTGGCACTTGACAAGGCTGCCCTTTATTCCCTGCTGTTTTCTCAATAGCTATAGAAGAACTGGCTGTTCGGCTACGTTGCACCACTGCTGTCACAGGTATCTGCTAGGAGGAACTGGTGAGCGCGGTGGGACTATACACTCATGATGTGATCCTCCTTCAAAACCCAGAAAGATCATTTCCTCAAGCATTAAGATTAATAAGTTGTAGTTTTCAATTTTATGGGTTGTCTATCAGCTGGTAAAAACTTGCAATCATGTACACAGCTCAAGACCCAACTATTGGCTCTATTGTCTCCAGATGTGGCCTGTCGGTAGGCTCTAATTCTAAACACCTTGGAAAAACTATGGTACGTGACCATGAAAATGCAATGGCTTAGCCCATTACTCCTCTGCAAGAGCTAATTGAAATGAAATTGAAATTATGGTCTTGTGAGGATGGGTAAATTCAAGGAGCCTCAGACCCAGTTCTTCCAAAGCATATAGGCGTTTATTTAAAGCAGTCCATCCTTACATGGCAAACAGAAAAGTCCATAGACATGTTCCTCACACAGTCCTGGTACAACTAACAAAAGCAACTGCACTGACCTCCACACTAATTGCTCAGGTGAAACTTTATAGCAGTGAATCCTCCCACAATCCTTTTCAGGAGTCCTATAAAGTTATTAATTTGCTGCTTGTCTGCCTCTATATCTTCAGAGCAGACACCCCGCTGCAGCTCCACCAGTGCAGGTAAGTGCAAACAAACATAATACATTTTACTCAGAACATTTCCCTCGGCTGTAGTACATGGTTCCCAGGAAAAGAAAGGGATAGCTAAAGCATTAGGTGGCCAGCCTAATGAGAAAAGCAAAGAAACATTCACACCCATTCACACAAAAGTGTTGTATAAGTAAAGGAACCATGCATCACAACTAAGGTTATACATGTAATGCTTATGACAAAACAAAGAAAACCTCCTACATCTTCACAGGTCTAAATTACCTCTCTGTAGTGGCTGCATAAATTTGATCAAAATGGTAATACGAGCTAAATGTTTATATACCTTGCAATATATGCCAGTAAAAGTCCCATTTAGTTTCTTTCAATCCTTAAATTCCCTCATCACTACATTTATTTGGGGCTCATGCGCTCCAAATTGAGATGATCTACTCTACAAAGACCCAAGGACCAGGCTGGGATGGCTCTGTCAGACTCCAGCTTTAATACTAGCAGGTCAACTGCATAATATACAACCTTGGTTTCTATGCGAGGAATTGCCTATCGCAGACCATCATTTAGCTGGAATGGTAGCAGGTAAAAGTTAACTTAGCTTTCTGGAGTGCCCTGAATTTACTAAACTCTCTACTCTTTTACCATTGCCCAAATTAGCTCTGTTTGTTTGGCGTACCGCTATATTAGGGGACATCTATGAGGATAATATACTTATGTCCTTTACTCAGTTCCGTGAGAACTTGCAGGTACCTCTTCTCCAGCTATGTAGGTCCTTCCAACTATGTCATGCCTTGAACGCTCAATTTCCCCCTCATTACAACTAAAATTTTCAAATGTCCCACAAAAGGTATATTAAAATCTAAGATACCTAAGGGATTAATATCAATACTATATACACACCAATTGAGCCAAAGTTATGGCCCTTTTATACAGGCCGAGAATCTCACAATCTTCACTCATCATTCAATCGTTTGCCCGTGTTTCAACTGAACAATTATAATTATCATTCAGTTTCCTTCATTTGAATGATTTTCTCAACGATAATGGTTTAGTCTAAATGGAAATGGCAAGGCAGTGCACAGAATGGCCCGCAGGGGGCTGAAATCCGGCATTCTGTGTGCTAAATTAGCTGGGACTGCTGTAGGGATGTGATTGGAGGAGATAAAACCCCCAGACACATTCCTTCAAAAGGAGTAAAAGGGTGGAAGCCAAAGGCTGTGGAGACAGCTATAGGAGCTGCAAGCTGGAGGTCTGATGTGGACCAGACTGTGTGCATGACAGGGAAGGACGCCCCCTAGACAGCTCGGGTGGGGTATGGTGAGAAGGACACTGCATATTATGTTCCAGTGTATATGCCATGTGTTGATACTGTAAACCCTGGCTATGTGTGTAGTAGCCCGGAGTCAGCAGGGTTCCTCCATAATGTTTTATGCCTGTCTCTTGTCAGTGTGTTATTTGTGAGGTGCATCAGATTCATGTGTATTGGATGTTTGAAGGACTGAAATGGTTAATGTCTGGTATGTCCCGTCTTGTCTGGAAATGTATGCTTGTTATATGTGTTTGCAAGAAGCAATGCAAGTAGTTGAGAAGTAATTCAGAAGTAGTACAGTAGTGGTACAGAAGGAGAACAGAAAGAAAATAGGAGAGCAGAATGGAGGTAGTTGGTCAGTCGGTCGGTTGAATAGTAAAGAGATATGGAGGAGGCCGAGAGATGGTGTTCCATTCCCGCTTGGGCCTAGCCTTCAGGAGCAACTTCCCACTGCAACTACCACCAGGAGTGTTTACGCCTGGACCTGGAGAAACCACACAAGAACTGCGTGCATCTGGAGAAATTGAGGAGCCGCCGGAGAGTGAGAGGAAACAGTGAGTGAATGTCAGGAGAGAGAGAGAGAGAGAGAGTTACCGGGAGAGTCTATTGCCTACAGATAACTAGGACTGTAGAGTTACGAGTACCCCATGAATCCTCCCTGCATCACCACTGTGAGAATTGGTTGGATTGTTATCGTTGATTATGTTGCGGTAAAGGGACAGAATCGAATGTTTCCGGTTCTTGCTCAAGAAGATACTCTGGTGTGTGGACTATTTTATTTCATCATCAAGCTTCATCGCAGAGGACGGAACGTTGGCGTCACGAGTGACAAACCAGAGTTCCTGATTTTGCAAGCACTGCCAGCGGAAACGAGGTCGGGTCCCTAGCTACCCTTAGGGAGGAGACGGTAGAGCCTCGTGACAAGGTTAACATCCCTGTACCCTGCTGTCTCCTCCGCTGATGGCCTGCTCCTCGGACACTGCATGTTCAATAAAGCTGTCAGAAGCCAGATATTTGATGAAATTTAGTGGTCCAAAGTCTATCTGAGAGTGGTGCCAACCATCTTAGGAGAAGAAGATGGCGATCCCCGAGAGTGAGTAACACCCAACTTGTCACATATGGGGGAGTATGCACAAGGAATGGTGCACAAAGATGCTATGAAGTGTGGAATGTGCTGGTTCCATGGACAAGGTTGCAGTTAAAGAGCCAGTGTAGCTGAAGATTGACTGTGACTGGATGTGCTGCAGATTGCAGAAACTTAAAGGGCCAGTTGCCCAAAATGTAAAGAGACTGTCTCTGTTAGTCTGTTATGAGTGAGTTACCCCCAAGTTTTCACACAACATAGGAATTGTCCTAAGACATTTCAAGAAGTATGGAGTCCCTTAACTCTATTCTACACTATAAATTGACTGATTCAATTCCTTTTCCCCTCCCCTCACTCCCTCTTTCTCCTATTCCCCTTTTCTCTTTCCCCATTTCATAGTGAAATAAAATCACATGGAAGCCAGATGTGATCATTTATTTGTTTATTGTAAATTTGTCTAATACTTTCTCATTGTTACAATTTGTTATCTACCAAAAGAAACAAAATCTTGTACAATCACTTTCTCAGTACGAAGTATAATGTATTTGCTCAGCAACTTCCTAAATAAAACAAAGTTAAAAAAAGTGTCCCCCACATGGATGACTTCTGCGCAGCTTGCTTCATGCCTTGCTCGCTAAACGATACATACACCTAATCATCTTAAAAGAGCAGTATACTGAACAATAAGTGCAGAATAAGGCTGACTTGGCCCAATTTTATCCTGCAAGTAAAACACACATTCTAGTAATTTCCCCAAAAGGAAAACAATCATATTGCAAAAAATAAGTTCTCCATAAATGTATGGATGCCCCAGACATACCCCACGAGAGCATACTGGAAGGCAGTGATGGCGAACCTTTTAGAAACTGAGTGCCCAAACTGCAACCTGAAACCCACTTATTCATTGCAAAGTGCCAACATGTCAGGGGGCGGGGCTTATCATGACGTATGATTTTACCCCCGTCGTTCTAAAAAGGACAGGGCCACTTCAAAATAGACAGCGTACAGACTTTGACTGCTTTTTGGATGTGGAAATGCTGCTTAATTTGCCAGCGGCCCCACTAGTAATAGTGACATCTCACCACGGCCCCCAGTAACAATAGTGACATCCCACAGTGGCCCCAGTAGTAATAGTGTCCCCACCCCACAGCAGCCCCAGTAGCAATAGTGACATCCCACAGCAGCCCCACTAGTAATAGTGACATCCCACAGCGGCCCCCAGTAGCAATAGTGACATCCCACAGCAGCCCCACTAGTAATAGTGACCCCCCCACAGCGGCCCCCAGTAGTAATAGTGACCCCCCACAGCGGCCCCCAGTACTAATAATGACACCCCACAGTGGCCCCAGTAGTAATAGTGACCCCCCCCACATAGTGGCCCCAGTATTAATAGTGACATCCCACAGCGGCCCCCAAAAGCAATAGTGACATTCCACAGCGGCTCCCAGTAGTAATAGTGATCCCCACAGTCTCAAAACATCGTTTCAGAATTCCATTCGCTCTTCCCAGCAGTATTCCACTTCCTGTTATGTCCTATGAACACCATAAACTAGATTGGTGAGCTCGCAGGACAGGTGCCACAGAGTGCCTGGATGTACTTTTTGTACTTGCCCAGCTTACCGTTTCTTCGCAGTCAGACGGAGAAGCCACCGCACGGTCTATTAGACGGTCTCATCTCTGCTTTCTATGCGCCTGTACACACAGTGTTTTCTATGTATGTGTACACAGAGAGCATAGATGAGCTCGCTTACTGCACAGAGCAGCAGCTTCTGGTGGCATCCATCATATCGCTGCATTGTGGCTTCCATTGTGAACAAAACATAGATATGAACAGTGCCAGATACCAATACTGCCATATCAGTCATATCCTGAGTCAGTAGTTTATACTCTATAGATTAATGTGCCATTATCAAGACAAGCCGTAGTGCAGAATCCTTCTTCCATATATTGTGGAAGAATAAACAGCTCTTAACCCTTTCCAACCCACTGTCTGACCTCTGAAGAGAAGGGAAGGGAAAACCTCTTTAATATTACGCAGAGTTAACCCTTTCCAATCCACTGTCTAACGTCTAAATACATTATTATTTAAGGCTGTACAGCCCCGATGTTGGAAGACGTCCGTCGGGGTTCTCTTACTGTATATTGCCAACCTCTCTGCTGTTGGAGCCTATCCAACGTGTCACCTCATGCAGTACTGGCTTTAGCCAGCAGATAGCGCTGTTGTATAACAGCAGTAAAAGAGTAAGCCCCCTAGGAAAATTGGATTGGAAAGGGTTAAAGGGGTTGTACCAACATCAATCACCTGTCAACGGGATACGTGATAAAAGTCTGGTCAGTGCGAGTCTCACCGCTGAGACCCCCACCAAACCGGAGAACGGAGGTCTCAAGTCCCCCACTTCATTGAGGGCTCACTGCACCCCCTGCAATGAGGAGGAGATTGAAAGGAGCGGACTTAAAGCAGGTACAACGCTGCTCCATCCATTTCAGTGAGGCCTATGGCAATAGCCAAGTACAATCGCTTGGCTACCTCCGGCAGCAATGAGTCTGCAGTGAAAGGAGAGGAGGACACAAGACCCCTGTTCTTAGGATTGGAGGTTGTCTCAGGTCATAAAAGAAAATTTTGGTACAAGCCCTTTAGCGCTACAGAGTGTACAGTTACGTCCCGCAGGTTGGGGGTGTGTAAGGAGGGGGGATCGCAGGTCGATCCCATCTCCATACATTACTGATGCCAGTTTTTCTTACATTTAACACCAGCCCGCAGCAGCTCTGATTAGCTGCGCCGCTGATCGGTTTTATTAACCCTTTAAATTCTGACAACGGCACTTAAATGCCCCGATCGATGTTCAGGGTCCCACACTGCCCCCCCCGCGATGAGATTGCAGGTTGCTGTGCAGTTAGTGTGGCTTGATAGATTCTCTTTCAGATCGCGGCATACTGTAATACTATGGCATTACATCATCCTGCAGGAGCGATCTAAGCAGCGCAAGTTCTTGTCCCCTCTGGGGGCTAAAAAAGCTGTAAAAATTAGTTTTATTAAATATTTAAAAAAATTAAAAGGTAATAAAAGTTTTTGAAAAAACTTTTGCCGTACTTATAATAAAATAATCTAAATAATAAAACAAAAATACTTATTTGGTATCGCCGTGTCCGTAAAAGTCTGATCTATCAAAGTAAAGCATTATTTACCCTGTGAATGTCATCAGAAAATAAAAATCAACAACACTAGAGTTGTGTTCTCTTGGTCCCCTCTGTCTCCTAGAAGAGATGTAAAAAAAAATAAAAAATAAAAATAAAATCGCATGTACACTAACATGGTACCAATAGAAACTACAGGACGTCCCGCAGAAAATAAGCCCTCTGTCAATGGAAAAATATAAAAGTTATGGCTGCCAGAAGATGGCGGAGAAAATAATTTTAAAAAATTCTAAATCTTTGGAAAAAAATAAAAGTAGTACACCAAAAACAAAAATAAACCGATATAAATTTGGTATCATACTGACCCATAGAATTAAGCTATCTGTGATTTTTGTTGCAGTGTGTACGCCGTAGAAACAAGATGCACACAAAGATGGCGGGATTTCGTTTTCTTCCACCTCTTTTCACAATCCTGCGCTCCGGCACAGAGAAAAAACTGCCGCTGATGGAGAAGAAATCTCGCTGGTTCAGACGCAGCTACGCTCCGTACTGCCGAGGATAGTTGCGCCCACAGCAGTGTGCTTTTGCCCAACGGCCTCATATCCATCGGCGGATCAGATTCCGCATACAGGAGCCCACAGCGGAATCTGAACCTGCCTGCGGCCGAGGACACTGTGTACCTGTCTGGGTCTTCTTTTTTCTGCACTGCGGATGTGTGCGATGGAGTTTAGTTTTTTTTAAACTCCTGCTTTTTGCGGAATCCGCAGCCCGTCCGAAATTGAATTGTGAATGGCCCCCAGATTGGACGGCTTCCATTGACTTCAATGGAAGCCATCCGTTCGGGAACCGCACTGAAATGGACACATGCTGCGATTTGTTTTCCGGACCAAAGGGTCCACAAAACAAGCCCGCATGCTTTAATTCATGTGCGGACGCCAATGCCTTCTGATGGGCGACTAGCTTTGTAGGTCACCCGCGTGGATTCCACAAATCAGAATCCCCCGTGGACATTGGGCCTTATACTGACTACAGGCGGCTGCTGCAGGCTGCCATGCTGACCGTAGGAGCCGCCGCAGGCGATGACTTACTGTCTACATTGTTTGAACAGAGTGTAGCATTGATAAAAAGAGTTCTGTGCTGCAACACTAGCGAGAGCCACCTAATGAGGGCTGGAGGTTAGCACTCAGTGTAGAATGCCTCAGCAGCAGTATGTGGGAGTCACCAGCAGAGGGCGTTACAGATTTATATCAGAAGCGTGACACGCTAACACTTTGTAGAAACACTACATATCCAATAGGTGTACATACAGAACATGTGCATTACCCTGCTAAACGTTTCCAAGGACTGATTGGAGCTCACTTTTGCTGACTTTGCTGACAAGTAATGTGAATACAGACGTGTTCTACCACATTTGTCAATGTTTTGAATGGTTAAATAGTGACAACTAAGGTTCCTTTTTCTTCCCTTGTGACCTACCTGTCATGGCCATGTTGTTCAGCCATTTTTAAGGTACCTATTACAATAAAATAAGTCTGACTCTAGAAAGCAACAACCACCAAATAGCAAGAAATCAAGACATAATATACATATCTATATATATAAAATTGAATGTATGTCTGCGTGTCTGTCTGTCTGTCTGTCTGTCCTTTATGCGCTACTACACCATTCATCCGATCACCATGAAACTTTGGGAAGTTGTTGAGTACACTCCTGGGAAGATTATAGGCATAGTACAAATATTCTATGATAATTGGCGCGTGCGTGAGCGTCGTCGACAGTTACGCCCCCCCCACGTAGATCGTTCGATTTCCATCATTGCCACTAATTCTCTCACTTCCCGATGTTGTAGAAACATGAAATTTGGCACGAGCATTGATTATGTTATAAATAGGAAAAGCTAATGGGTCCCAACTCGATTATTCAATTCTATGCGCAAAAGAATTAGCGTCCAAATTTTACGTACGGAATGTAATTTTCTCACATAGAAACTTGAAATTTGGCACGGGCATTGAATATGTCATAAATAGGAAAAGTTAATGGGTCCCACCTCGATTATTCAATTCTAAGCGCCAAAGAATTAGCGTCCAAATTTTACGTACAGAATCTAATTCTCTCACTTCCTGATATATATAAATGAATGTATGTCTGTCTGTCTGTCCTTTATGCATTACTACACCATTCATCCAATCGCCATGAGACTTTGGGAAGTTGAGTGCACTCCTGGGAAGAGTACTGGCATAGTACAACTATCCTACGATAGGTGGCGCGCGTGCGAGCATCGTCGACAGTTATGCCCCCCAGACAAAGATCGTTTGATTTCCATCTCAAGCACGAAAGCAAAAGGCATTACGAGCAACGGGATGAGTGTTCAACCAGAAAATGATGCATCCGCCGAACGTTTCGCAAGACAATTGCTGGATATTGAGAATGCTGAGGTAAAATGAAAGCTGTGATGTGATTGGTTGCTATTTCTTATACTGCTGAGGTAACATGAAAGCTGTGCTGTGATTGGTGGCTATATATAATACCGCAGAGGTAACATGAAAGCTGCGCTGTGATTGGTTGCTATTTTTTATATTGCTGAGGCAGAATAAAAGTTGCGCTGTGATTGGTTGTTATTTCTCTTACTGCTGAGGTAACATGAAAGCTGTGCTGTGATTGGTTGTTATATATCATACTGCTGAGGTAACATGAAAGCTGCGCTGTGATTGGTTGTTATATTTTATACTGCTAAGGTAACATGAAAGCTGCGCTGTGATTGGTTGTTATATATTATACCACTGAGGTAACATGAAAGCTGCGCTGTGATTGGTTGTTATCTAGATATATAAAAACGAATGAATGTATGTCTGTCTGTCTTCGCAGCAACGCGCGACGGGTAAGCTAGTAAGTGATAAAGAAGAGTATTAGAAATTGTCCGACAGGAACATATAAAGCACATTTCACTTTTCAGATGACTTCATCAGAATACGCTGCCATGAGTATATGAAGAACAACACCATCTCTGCCCATTATATGACTCGCATCCTGCATTTATCACCATCTCCCCTCTGCAGGCTGTATCTGCGATTTTCAGTGCTCTCAGAGTGGGTGGAAGGAATCTGTTACGCCGTGTTATATACGCTGTGCACAGAGAAAATGGCAGATTCTTCTTCCTGACTGTAAGGGCTGCTTCACACTGGTGAGGGCGATACTGGGCTGTGATCCACGGCCTAATATCGCCCTTGGGTTTTCACATGGAGATCGCACTGTTCTCCCACTGTTTTCAATGGGGCCAATGCTGTTGTCGCCAGCCCCATTGAAAGCAATGGGTGATATCGCAAAAAATCGTGTCGTCGTTCATGAGATGTTTGAGTGTCAGCGGTGCTTTCTTCCTGCAAAAACATCACTGCCACTTGCGATTTTCTCGTACTTTTTTTTCCACGCAATTTCTTAACACGAAAGCCAATAGGACTTTTTAATGTTAGAAAACGCATTGCACAAAAAAAACGCAAATTTCTGCTTTGCGATAAAAAGGAAAACATTGCAGATAAAAGAAACGTAAAACGCAAAAAGATAGGATATGTCGCAATTTTTTTTCTCGCAACATCGCATGAGTGAAAATATCGCAAATGTTAAGGAAACCATTGAAAATCATTGGTTTCATAATTCCGTGTTTTCACTCACTCTCACATCGCACGAAAATCGGGCAATTTTACTACCAATGTGAAGGTGCCATAAGGAGCCCTAACACTCAGACATAACATCATCATGGAGGAGGCTGAGAAGTATTAAGCAGTGGAGATGTGGTTCCAGTAGCTATCACTTACTATTAGCTGAAGGCATATCTGTGTGAGTCTCTCTGCTTTTAGCAACCCACCTTACCCCTCTCTCCTGAGTGGCAAGACTGGCAAGATTTAACAACGGACTGCAAATTAGAAGGAAGAGAGACCCCTAGTGGCCAGCAATGTAGAGTGATTTTTCAATCCAAGAAGAGTTGTTCCTGCACTTTGCAAGAAGTGCGAGTTCCCGTCGTGCAATGTGGAGTGCAATCCTACAAAATCCTGTGATAGTGGAACGGTAGAGTGTTGGTGGAGTTATTGAGGAGACGGTGTCCGGGACCAGAGCACCACTGATAACTAGGCCTGTGTAAGTCATTCTGTTCTCCCCGGTTTTCTTCCCTGTCGCACCACATGTTCTCCTGCACTACTGCACTGCCGGAGAATGTTAAGCATGAACTGTCTTGAAGTTATTACCAGTTGTGTTGGAGTAAACGGCTTTACTGACTGTTCCCGGTTCTGCCTTTAACCCTTTCCAATCCACTGTCTGACGTCTGAAGACATTCTGATTGAAGGCTGTACAGCTTCCGATGTCGGAAAACGTCCAGCAGGGTATTCTTACTGTATATTACTGGCCACTCTGTTGTTGGAGGCCTCTCCAGCATGTCCAATACCGCAGTACTAGCTCTAGCCAGCAGGTGGTACCATTGTATAACGGCAGAAAGAGAAACCCCCCTAGGAAACCCTGAATCCAAAATTGGATTGCAAAGGGTTACATTTCAACCCTGTGTGTGGACTCTTTATTCTTACACTGAGAGATCCCCATGGAGGAAGGAACGGTGGCGTCACCCCTGACAAAGTGAACCAAGGTAAACCCTCAACAGGTTAACCTAATTTAATAGCTTGCTGTTGGCCCCTTAGATGTGTCCCTGGTTACCCTCCGGGTGGGAGACAGTAGAGCCACCATGACAAGGCCTACAACTATACCCCGTTGTCTCCTAGGCTGGGGCCCGCTCCTCGGACGCTGCACTGGATAAGTCTTCAGCAGTTGATTGACCAGGATCTGCTGCTCAGGATTCCCATCCATCGGCTGATTGTCCAGCCTGCTGTCGTCTGGCAGAGCCTGACGTCATCATCAGTGGTCAGCAGGGGAAGTAGAAGCTCCGGCTTCACTAACATTAAACTCGGTGTGAGCACTGTGCTACCTGCTCCTCACTATGCTCTTGTGGTTTTAGCCCAAAATGTTTCATATTCACGAGGGTAAAGAGTAAAAAAAAAAAACTCACAAGTTTGAACCCATTTTCTCCCAAGTCCTGAAATACTCCGTATGGGGATGTAAACTGCTATTGGGGCGCATGGCGGGCTCAGAAGGATGGAGCGCAGATTTTCTTGAATAGTTTTTGGACGCTATGTTGCATTTACAAAGCCCTCCGAGGTACCAGTACAGTGGGAAACTCGAAAGTAGCTCCTATTTTGGAAGCTAGACCCCTTAATGAGTTCATCAGAGGGTGTAAGGCAGGGGTGTCAAACTTATTTTCACCGAGGGCCACATCAGCCTTATGGCTGCCTTCAAAGGGCCGATTCTAATTGTAAGACTGTATAGTAAAACTGAACCCCACAGCGGCCCGATTGGTAATAAGGTCCCCCATAGTGGCCAGTGGCGCACACTAATATATAAATTATATATATATATATATATAAAAAACACGGACGCACACATAGAACACAGACGCACACTATCACAGACCCACACACGCACATACATGCGCACAGACACGCACATACATGCGCACAGACACGCACATACATGCGCACAGACAGACACGCACATACATGCGCACAGACAGACACGCACATACATGCGCACAGACAGACGCGCACAGACACACACACACACAGACACTTCTGCATTTTTATACTTACCTGCATCCAATATGGTCCCACTGGCAGGTGTACCTGCTGCTCTCAGTCCTTCTTGGGCCCCTGATGTCTCCGCAGGCCTGCAGCCATGAACAGAGGAAGGGCCGGCGAGGGGAGGTCAGGGCTGACCAGGCTCTCACCCTGCAGCTGCTCCTCCTCAGCCTCCCTCTCATGTTCTCTGCAGTCTTCTTCCCTCCTCTGCGGCCGTTGTCAGTCTATCAGCACTCCTCTATTACTGCCTGCACTAGACAGAACAAGCCAATAGAAGATTGCCTACTGACAGCAGCACGGAGGTGACGGAACTTACTGCACAGCCGGCGGACCACAGATAAATGAGGCAGCGGGCCGGATTCAGCCCGCGGGCCTTGTGTTTGACACCTGTGGTGTAAGGAGATGATTACATGTGGCGCAGCAGAAATTCCGCAGTATTTCCGTGTTGAAAACAGAGTCAAACTGGTAACAAGCGACGCTGCGCTCAGTACAGGCTGCCGGGTGAAGGAAGCGCTGACAGCCGAAGACTTCGCAGGGGAGCGCTGTGTCTTGGAAATCAGCTTGACTCTGTTTTTGATGCTGTGGAATTTGCCGTGTAATTTCCGCCTCGGACATTCCGCAGCATTTCCGCCACGTGTGAACATAACCGAATGGGTGTTTTAGCCCCACAGCTGTTTGAATTTTGTTAATGGTGAGCCATGAAAATAAATGATGGAAAGAGATATGTACGGAGCAGGGGCGTAACTAAAGGCTCAGGGGCCCTGATGCAAAAGGTGAGCTGGGGCCCCCCCCTCTATCTGTATCTGTACCCGTACCCATACCTAAATGCTGCACAGAGACATAATTTGAAGCTTCTGGGCCCCAATGCAAAACCTGTAATAGGGCCCCCAACTATAATACTTTATTCATAGTACTGGGCTTCCTATATGGAGAAGAGAGGCCTTATGGGCCCCCTAAGGCTCCTGGGCCCGGGTGCAACTGCATCCCCTGCACCCTATAGTTACGCCCCTGGTACGGAGACACCCCGCATGTGGATGCGCTGTTTGGGCGCACAGCAGGCTCACAAGTGGGAGGAGCTAGGACTTTGCTGGAATACTTTGTGGATACAATGTCACATTTGCAGAACCTCAGAGAGCCGAAGCTCCTTTATGTCTCCGTCTACAGAGTTGTGCGAGCGCTTGTTCTGTCTGTGGAATGAGCTCATGTTTTCATTACTATTATTTTGGGGTACAAAAGCCTTTTTCTTTTCAGTAGTTTTCATTGGGTTTTATGATAAAAGAAATGAAAGAGAATAAAAGACAGTTGACATATTTGTTGCAGTAGAATACAATCTGGTTCACAGTTGATATCTAGTCCTCAAGTGACGCACGGCAGTAACCTGGCAGCTATTTTCTTCTCTTTTGTAAGAAGGATCATTAGTCTCATTACAAAAGACTTTTTGATTGTTTTTCCTTTGTGTTTTGTGAGCGAGGTGTACAAAAAAAAACAATTCAGATTTTTTTTTTTTTTTTTAAAGATGTTGCTTTCCTTGACCTTATTCTACTGGTCAGTATGATTATGGCGAAACTATGTATATATATATAATTTTTTTTTTAGATTTTACTATTTTTTGCACACTTTTCATTGTAAAAAAAAAAAATTTTTGCATTGCTACTTTTAGAGCGCTTTTATTTTTTTGTTTTTCCATTTAGGGAGCTGTAAGTGTTTTGTGGAATGAGATTTTAGGGTTCGTAGAACTTTTTTATCCCTTCTTATTTATTTTTTGGATGCAGAATAATCAAAATCAGCAATGCTTGCATGTCTTTTTTTTTTTTTATAGCGTGGGATAAATAACGTGATAACTGTATCATATGGTTCATTACATGCAAAAAAGGAAGATGGAACAATACCTCTGCAGCGCCACCTATTGGAGGGCAGCATTCCTGCAAGCCAATGTTAGACTCTTTATACAAGTCTTAAAAAAATGATTGGGAATTGAAAACCAAGGCAGAATCCTTACACAGACAGCTGTTTCGGGGGTTTTGCCCCTCATCAGTTTGCATTAACTTTGCACCCAAGGGGTAAAAATGACGGTAGCATAGTACTGCTTCTGAAAGCTGCCATATCAGAACAAGTACTCTAAGCAGTTTGCATTAAAAAAAAAACGAAACAGTGGACATTAAGGGGTTAAAGTCATGGATGTCTACCATGTATAGTTTGAATAGTCAAAACGAAAACCTTGTTTATGCACTAATACGCTTCATAGCGGCGAGTGTATTAGCGCATGCGCCCATGTGTGTGGATATGCCACAGAAAGGCTGCGGATTCTGCTCTTTGCAATTCTGCACTAATTCTGGGGAAAGTCCGCACCCAAATCCATATCAAGATATGTATGTAAAGCAAGCAGATTTGGGAAAGGATTTGCTTGTAGCGTGTTGTAATCATGTGCGTTTATGCGTGCAAAGTAACACACGCTCCTATTCATTGAAATGGGCAATTAAGTTAATTAGTTCAATATGTGTTATTTTCGTGTGCAAATGCGCAGGAGAATAGCGCACACTGTGTATTCCGGTGCGCAAACAAACTGCGTGCAAAATACACTTATGTGAACGAGCCCAATGAAACCAATCGGTTCTACTCAAAAGCTGCGCAAATCCGTTTGTGTGAAGCTGCACTTTCAGTGAGCTTTGGCTTATTTCTACCTGCAATTTCAGCTTTGAAGCTCCGCAGTTACAGTTATGGATGTGTCGGCTATTATGTGACTTATTCAGACCTGATGACTGGGATGTAGACGTGTGGACACTAGATGGCGCTCACCATCCTGCTGGGAAGACTCTTGTTCTCTCCGCATGTGGAGCCTGTTCTTGTCATTCACTTTCATGCTCGAAACCTGAATCGTAAGGAAGTGAGAGAAAGTCGTAAGAACATAAAAGGGGGGCACCGTCGGCAGTGATCCTGCACCACAGTGGCATTATATGCCAATGACAGGGTGTCACTGTCCTGCAGTCACAAGGTGCCCAGAGGTGGAGAGTGCAGTCCTGGACCTTGCATCACAGGCAATCAATCAGCTCTGGATGTATCGCCTTACTTCATAGGACTGGGACAAGTGTCACTGACTGGGTAAGTTCTGTGCCCTATACACGTGCATTGCTGGCATTGTCTTCACGAGGTTCCCCTGTGTCAGATGCTCTGTGCAACTTGAAAATGTTTCAGTGACCTGCCATGTGTTGTGCAATACTATAGTCTGCACCTTCCATGTGTAGTGCAATACTTCCCTGTACTGTGCACTTTCCATGCGCAGTGCAATACTTTCCTGCAGTATGGACCTTCTATATGTAGTGCAATACTTTCCTGCAGTGTAGTGCACCTTCTATTAGTTGCCACTTCACACCTCAGAAACTGTCCAGTGCAGGTGCTACCCGCAGACCTCACTGCAAAGTGCACAGCTTTACCAGCTCGCAGGGAATGCTAGACATTGAGTTGCTGTTATGATACAATGTAACAATATGTAATATTTAATTATTTATTATTATGTATTATATATCACAATTTATGACTATGTCATATTTTATGTTTCAGATCCACAAAGTGTTTCTTCTTTTGTTTGTACATACACCAGACAGTCTTGCAGTGATACTTTTAATGTTGCTCAGGTTGTGTGTGATTTTCTTATCTCTTTACTATTTTCTGAGTTTCCAATGCATATTGGTGATGAATGCCCCCTCCGTATAACTGCATGATCTACAATCTATAGTGCATGTTCTCATGCGGTATTGATAGTCTAGTATCTAGTTTCCAGTGTTTGGATTTAGTATTTAGTGTACTTTTCTCCTCTCCAGAAGTAACATCCAGGTGTTAGCCCGGGTTCTTGCTACTTTAATTGGAATGCTTTGGTTGTTGGCCGAGCCATCTCTTTGAAGTATGTGTTTTGGGAGCCTCTTGTGGGATGCAGCGAAAGAGTAAATGTCCTGTCAGAGAGCATCACTTTCCGATGGCTCACCATGAGCCGTGTCGCTGTCAGGGCTTATATCTTAATCACAGCACTACTCTAGGAGATATTGCGTTACACTCCCACTGCTCCGCTCTACATGCGCCTTGATGCACCTGTTGCTTTTTTCTTATCTTGTTTCAGGTTAGACCACTATGATTCCTCCTGGAGAATGCATGTATGCGGGGCGAAAAAGAAGGAAACCCATACAAAAACAGTTAAGCATTTACATTTTACATTCTTGCATGTATTGAACTGTCTGAATAGTGAATTAGTATTGTTAATCCTATTAGGTAGAATAGACATAGCAGCATGAATTTTTTTTATATTATGTATGAAGTCCGTAGTAAATTCAGAGTCAATGAAGTACTGTGCTTCCCCGAAAATAAGACAGCGTCTTATATTAATTTTTGTTCAAAAAGGTTTAACTTTTTTACATGTATAGCTTCCTGGACACTATTTAAATTGACTTTTTTGGCTTAATTTTCGAGTAGGGCTTATATTTCAAGCATCCTCAAAAAGCCTGAAAAATCATTTTACATCCTCAAAAATTCTGGAAAATCATGCTATGTCTTACTTTCAGGGTATGTCTTATTTTCAGGGAATCAGGGTAATAGAACTTTTTCCAGTATCTGCGCCTTACACTAAATAGAGTTATATAGAAACAAACTTTTTGGAACAATTATTTTTGGTTTCTATGGAAATTGTAAATAGTTTCGACTAATGCCATAGTCAAGTATTGTCATTAAAGTCTATTGCTTATGTAATAGGGGTGCAATAACTTAATTGCTTAAAGGTAAACTCAGGTCAGAAGGAGCTTACAGTCACGTACCAGGTTACACATTTCTAATGGATTTTGCCGGATCATTCATTTGTAGTTCAACTCGGAAACAAAGCATGCAAATATTCTTGGCATATTCGTGGCATATTCTTGGCATATTGTTGGCACACTAGTGCTATTTGTTTAAGTAGAAATTGCTGCAATTTTTTTTTATTCGGTTTTGCGCTCCCTCAGCAATTAACACTCTACTAAATAAATACGCTTTATTACCAGGAGGACTCATAACAGTATAAAGCTTTAGTCCAGGGAATCCACCAACAGGTGGGACATGCGTCTATAGTGAAAACCGCAGACTAAACTGTAATAATAACCACAACTGGATAGTTGATGTTTAGAGTATGAAGAATGCAGTTATGTATGGAGCGGTAAAATGTGCATTAGCCTAAATACAGTATTCCAGCTTACGAGTGGTTAAACTGCAGTTTTCATTTGCATCGATGGTGGATGTATAAAATATTCAGAACATCAGAAACAC
Organism: Eleutherodactylus coqui; assembly: GCF_035609145.1. Classification (NCBI taxonomy): domain Eukaryota; kingdom Metazoa; phylum Chordata; class Amphibia; order Anura; family Eleutherodactylidae; genus Eleutherodactylus; species Eleutherodactylus coqui. Next base: position 36,641,811 of record NC_089845.1, read on the forward strand.
CTACAGATCCATCAAAGACGTAGCCTTCGAGGCGAGAACAAGGAGGTGAAGGGTCGAGTCATTTGTAGGCAAGAAGTTGAGGAAAAGCTATACTTTAGATTTAAATCTGTTTTGCGGGGTCCATTAAGGTCCGACCCGATGCTGGATGGAATATAAACATCTGATATTGAAGGAAGGAAGGGTCATTATCACCTAACTAGAAACAATGTGTTCCATATGTCTTCAGATATGTTGTTAGCTGGAATTCACAGTTTCTATGATACAGTATATACGAACCTGCAATTGGTAGATGTTGCGGAAGCTTCAGCACAAGTATTAGAATGTTTTGTTTTTTTTTTTTTTTGTTTTTTTTTACAATTTTTGACAAGTTTAGTGTTGATTAGTGCCTAGAATAATAATTGCATTTGAATCCCGAATGATTATAGAAGATATTGGTTCGGGGTTTGATTGTTGCAAAATTAATAAATATATTTACAATATTTTTTTTCTTTTTTTAGAAGTTTAAACTTTTTTTTTTTTTTTTACTTAGTCCTAAATTATAGACGATAACTTCAGTATTCAGAAAATGTCTGCAAAGTTGTATCTGGGGGTCATAGATCTCTTCAGAAAGTCCTGTACTACAAGAAGAATGTGCACTGTAACGGGAAAATAGAAAATGTGGGTTCTCAGAATTTGAGGAAAGTTTTTTTTTTCCATTTCAACATCTTACCACATACTTCATCTGGTGAACTCCACAAGACGTGTCTGTGTTCTAGAACTTCTTGCTGTGTTCAGTGCTTTCCGTCTTATCAACCATTCTTATAAATGTATTTATATAGACCGTAAGCAAGAATTTGGTTATATGTTTTTGCGACTGTGGTGACCCAAGGTTAGTAATGTAACTGTGAACCGTACCTGCTGGAAATGTTCTCGTTTCTCTAAGTGGCACTGCGGGACAAAGTTAGTTTGACTTATCTTTATACCGCTAATTCATACTTATTCACTTATATGCATCATGGAAGAGGTCCAGAGGGATATTACGGCGATATACAAGTAATCCCAGAGACATAAAGCATCGGTGAGACGTTTCGGGAAGATCTCCTCTATTAAGATACTTTTTGAATGTGCTTGAAATCTGGGAGTTGGCGTCACATGATCACCTGCTCGGCTGGAATTAGTTTTTTTGCTGACCTTTACACTTAGTGTCTTTGGACTACTTATTCACATACGTATGTTCGAATGTAACTCAATAAGTCCAGCAGTGAAGATGACCCTTAAGTGCTTTATAACTCCTTAGAAAATTAGCAATCACTAAGTAAAACCAAGTGTTTTTTCACGTTATGATGCAGTTGTTCTTGTCCCCCTAAAACTAAAGAAACAAGCAAAAAAAAAAAATTGACTCAAAAAAGTTAGTCAGTTTCACTTCTGCTCACGTCACAGGTATCGATTTTAAGTGGTTTTACAGTCCCATAAAGTGATATCACTTCTTAATCGGTGAGGATGTACCTGCTGGGACAAACACCAATTCTGAGAACGAAGGGGCCGCAGCGCTAGTTTAGTTTTCTTCCCTTCAAAGTGTCCCTGCACCGTCTGTGCACAGAACTATAGCAAAGCTCCATTCACTTTAGTGGAGCTGTGACGGTTCCCTGTGCAGGGAATAACCGAGAGCATCCATGTGCTGCAGCCCCTTCATTCTCAGCATCTGCGAGGGTCTCAGCAGTCAGACTCCTGCGGGTCAGAAAGTGATGGCATATCATAGCAAATTACCGTCACTTTAGGAGATGGCAAAAGCCCCTTTAAAAGTGTAAAAACTTTTGAGAAAACATAGTGGCACGTCAGAAGTTTTGAGCGGTGAGAGTCTGGCTGTCGAGGCGATCACTGATCAGTGAAATGAAGCAGCAAAAGTGCTCCGATTAAATATCATACATTTTCTAAAATGAGATCTAAACTTTAAGTAGTTCCATATTTTATGGCTAATCTAGAAGAAACTCTACACATAAAGCTGCAGGGGGGGAATGTTTGTTTCGGTATGCCTCATCCATGTGTACAGGGAATCTAAATGGATCCCCATGCACAATACATATGCAATGGATAAAACATATGGAAACAAATATTCTACTTCACATAGAATTACCTGTATGTATTACACAATCGCAGAATGTCTGCCTTCCTATTAGTTTAGCTCTATTTAAGGAACAGTGAACTACAATATTGTGATGTGCATGAGGGGCGATCAGCTGACAGCCGGCTGCTGCATACACTAGTTGCTAAAGAGAATTAATGACCCGAGCATTTAATTGTCAGATGGTCTTTCACTGAGAACATGGCAGGATGACATGAGCAAGAGGAGAAAGATAATAAAGCTGTCATGAAACTAGGACACGTATTATGGTTTGGGCCTCCGTACTATAAAGCTGTTGTGTAGTTGCCAACATTGGAAACTTTTTGTCTAGAGACACTTTAGCTTTGACAGGGTTTGGGTTTTGTTGGGGGTATGTAGCAATGCAGTAGGTTTTGTTGGGGGTAGGTTGCCATGGGGTGTGTTTTTCTGGAGGTAACTTGCCATGGGGTGGGTTTAGTTGGGGATAGCTTTGCCTTGAGGTGGATTTTATTAGGGGTAGCTTTGCTATGGGGTGGGTTTAGTTGGGGGTAGCTTTGCTATGGGGTGGGTTTAGTTGGTGGGGAAAGCTTTCCTTGGGGTGGGTTTAGTTAGGGGGAAGCTGTGCCATGGGGTAGGTTTAGTTGGGGGTAGCGTGCCATGGGGTAGGTTTAGTTGGGGGTAGCGTGCCATGGGGTAGGTTTAGTTGGGGGTAGCTTGCCATGGGGTGGGTTTAGTTGGGGGTACCTTGCCATGGGGTGGGTTTAGTTGGGGGTAGCTTTGCCATGGGGTGGGTTTAGTTGGGGGCAGCTTGCCATAGGCTGGGTTTTACCAGAATATACATCCATTTTCCAAGTATTACCTGTATATTATCCTCACTATAAGAAATTTACAGTGAGGACAGAATAGAGGGAAGGGTTTGCCCAAAATCTTCTGTTAATGTTGCTGTTTTTGTAAGGCCTGGATAACCCCTTTAGTCCAGACCCCAATGTTATTCTAGACCTCAAAACTCAGGGCCTCCAATTTACAACCAATACTTCAGACCCAATATTTAGAATCCTAGAATGGTGGAGTTGGGAGGGACCTCCAGAGTCATCGGGACCTCAGACTATACCCCGGAGCAGACCTCAATATCGAGACTCCAGATTTGATCCCATAATTCAGATCCCAGCCACCAAACAAGACCCTATGATTCCAAAGACTGGCTAGTCCTGCAGACGACGTGCTGGGAGCGAGGACAGTTGAGTAATGAATTTTGGCAGCTACTCCACCTATTGGATTAATCAAATAGTTAATGGTCGATGGAGAAAAAACAAACTGCCTTGTTTGTGCCAATGCCTGGGATTGTGTGACAGTGCCTGGAACAAATATTTAATGGGATTGCCGTTAAAAATAGGGACAGTCTTCGTGAATTTAGGACTGCTGGCCACTATGCTGTAGGTAGTCCGTGTGCGTCACATGGTGTCTCCTTGCAGTATTGTATTTTGGAGATATTTATTTTTAGAAGCAAAACTCCTATGAAAGACTACCTCCATGCCACCATGAAGTTGGAGGTACATTTGGCCCCATAGACTGCTGTGGGTGCCATATTATACAGAAATTAAAATTGTTAGCGAATGCTATTGTTTTGACTATTTAAAGCCATTTTGCAAACAATTAGACTTATTCAGTAGGTACCGAGGGGTAAGTGGTTTGCCGATGGCTCTGGTTTCTCTGTGAACTCCGGACATCTGCATAAGCCCGAGCTTACAGGGTACACTAAGTTTGTAAAATGGCGCTGCAGGACAATAAAAGTCATTACTTTAGGAAGGGGTTAACAGATATTTCCTTTATTGAAGTTCATTTGACCCATTCAAATGTGCAACAAAGTACACAGGCAAGGCTTTGTCAGGGCTTATCACACAAGTTCATGTTATCTTAACATAGTACCTAATTCTCCTATAACAAGTCTGTTCTGAACGGGACAATCTCTCCAATCCATGGCTGTCTTAACTCCAATGTGGCTGTACTGTTCCATGGCCGGATGTCCTCTCACTACACGATCTTGATACGTGTTCTGGCACATGGCACTCAGTATCAGCAGTCTGACTTCTTCCTGTGCCCACAAGTGTTTTGCAGTGATCTCTACTAGCCTTCTGCTTGCACACTCCATCTTTCAAGAGGACTTCCTCTTCCCATCCCAGCAAGCACCTCTCCTTCCAGAACAGGGTTTTCCCTCTGTTCTGCATATAGACAGCCCTTTGGCTCTCTTGTGGTAACTGCAGACACAACGATTATCGCTCAAAAGATGTCTTTTGAGTGACTCTTGAGTGATAATTGTTGTGTGCCTTTAAGCGCAAGGTGATCGCTCAAACATTGAGCGATCACTTTGCGCTCCGAGCAGGGGATGCAGAAGACAAGCAGGGCCATTTGTCTTCTGCATCAGCTGTTCTCTGCTCGTAGCGCCCAGTTGTTATATAGCTGAGCGCTCCGAGCGGAACACAGCTGCACCTCTGTGTTTTTCATGCCCCGGCTGTTCATGGAGCGCTCAGCTATTACACAGCTGTTCACTCTCCGTGTGGAGTATGAAGAACACAGCTGAGTTCTTCATACCCCGCCTGTGTTCACGGAGCGGGATACAGCTAAAACAATAGTATCAACTGTATCCCGCTGTGAATTCCTGATAAGGCTGATCGTTCTCTTCTAGCATGCTGAAAGAGAACGATCAGTGACTGGTTAATGAAAACTTCACCATGGCACTGCGGTTAGACACAACGATTATCACTCAAAAGATGGCTTTTGAGCGAATTTTGAGCGATAACCGTTGTGTCTAAATGGGCCTTTAGGCAATGGGAGGTTTGACAAAATCCAATCTTAAGGGAAAAAGAAGGCGAATACATGAATTGGACTATTTTGTAGATGAAGAGCGTTTCAGATTATAACCTATTGTGAAATTTTAATTTTATTGTTTTGCCTGTGAATAAAAGCCCCCCGCCCCCCTTCCCCCAGTTTCAGTTCCCGTTCCCATTGACTCGTAGACTTGAAATGTGGTCATTTCATGTACACAACAGTAGGATTCTCCCTTTAGGATTTATGATCCACTAGTTATGTTGTCGGCACAAAAAGACTTTCTACATAATGTCTAGATTATTTGATGGCTTCTTAGATCAGGAAATGCAGCTGAAATAAGTCTTCCCATATAGAGAATCACTAAAGACCGTGAAGCATTTTCCAGTTATTATCTTAATTTGGAATATTTTTCAAAACGACTCGATGTAATAAAATAAACTCTGCAGCTTTTTGTGGAAAATGATGAGAAACTCGTTTGTCACTTTCATTATAAAGCTTCTGGAACGTCCACATAAATGTTACTAGCTCATTAAACGTGACAGATTTGCAGGAAACTCAAACCACAAAATCAAAATCCTCACAGTGATAACGATATTTTGTATCATCGGTGTTTGATATGCAGAGCTCACTCATTCTGTGGTTACTACTTAGAGAGATTACTAAAAATCAGAAAACACATTTGCATATCCAGGCCAAGTCATCCAAGTGAGTCATAGAGCCTCCACAGCTACACGGATGAGCCAGACCCTAGAAGAACTCATTTGTGGTGCATCCGTAAAAAATAGGCGTTTTTCATCGGATTGCAGATCTGTATGTGGTCTGCGGCCATTTTTACTTCCGTTTGTCTTCTGCTTTCCATGTCCACAAAAGAAACTAAAGCAGACCCAATTCTTTTTTCTGCATCTATAGAAATGGATCCATGAAATACAGACAGGACAGATATGGCAACTACACTCATTGTCCAAACAAACATCCCCCCCAGAAGGAGTAATATATATACACACACTGATTGTCAGTAATATCCCTGCCCAGAAAGGAGTTGTCAGAACTAATTGCAATGTCCGAGCAAAAGTATAATTTACTGTGCAGAACTGGCCCCTTGAAGGTTAGGCTCAAGTACCCCATGGTAGAACCTCTAATCGGAGGACAGACCAACCCGTTTACAACCCCCACAGTGAATATTGGCTGCCAGATCAGGGCTTTTTTTAATTACCATGCTGGGTCTCTTGTAAGGATGTTTCCCCCTAACACAAGTAAGGCCTCATGTCCACGGGGAAAATCAGGCCCGTCGCGGATTCTTCATGTAGAATCCCGCAACGGGTCCCTCCTGCCCCGCGGACATGAGGCTCAAAAATCAGAATAAACTCACCTCTCCGGACGATGCGGCTCTTCCTTCCTTCGCGGATGGATCTTCTTTCTTCGGCCCGGTGGATGTGCTTGGCACGCCAGCAGCGTGCTGCGCGCATGCGCGGGCACATCCGCCGGGCCGAAGAAAGAAGATCCGGCCACGAAGGAAGGAAGGAAGAACCGCATCGTCCGGAGCAGGTGAGTTTAATTCAGGCGCGGGTCTCCTGCGGATCCGGACGGCTTTCATAGGCTTCAATAGAAACCTGCGGGAGACCCGCACGAAAGTGGAGCATGTCCATTTTTTTTCCCGCACGCGGATCCGCGCCTGACGAGAAAAATGACATCCGCAGGTATTTAACTACCTGCGGGTGTCCAATGCATCCCTATGAAGTGCGGATCCGCGTGAGGGAGAAACACTGCAGATTTTAAGCCCATGGACATGAGCCCTAACCCAGCAGAATGCTACAGTGCTATTGTGGGGACAGGGACTAGCGCCCCCCGGCCTTAAGAGTCCTGTAGCAAATGCGACCACTGTGACGCCTAAAGCTGCTTCACTGTGCTATAGATAAGAGGGCTGTGCATCAAGGCATTGTAGCAAGTGGAACCAACCTGTGGGCACCATATTACGGAAGTGGCTGACTAAGGACGGCTTTACGCAAACGTAAGCGCCAACATTTTTTGTGGAGTGAAAGTTGCGCTATCGCATTTGTATCTGCGCTTTTGACTGCATTTGTGCTGCCGCGGTCCGTTCACATCGACACGGGACACACCTGCACCGTGAGTTTAAAGAGAGGTTTTGCAGAACTCTACCCCTCTACCCTCTTCACACCATGCAAATAAGCCCAGGGGGAGGACACAGGGCTTATCTGGTCTAGTTAACCCTATCAGTGCACAGGCAGTAGAGGTGGGAGGTGCCAGGAGGACATGCAGCATGCTTCTGAGTAATGTAGTTTGCCAGTTAGAAACTCTGATCATGTGACAGGACCATGCAGGACCTTTGTGCAGTGGTAAACCTTTACCCACAGAAGTAAGGGTGCTTTTACACTCGCACTGGGGATTCCACTTTGCTGCTCTGTTCAGGGAGTTTTGCTTGCGGATTTGCTTAAGACTTTTCCTCTGTGAAAAATCCGCAACAAGTCCACCACATACCCTAAAATCTACCACTCATTCCATGAAGCAGAAATACAGTCCTAAGCTCTCGCTCATGACCTGTAGGTTGTGAGTTCAATCCCTGCATGGTTCAGGTAGCCGGCTCGAGTTGGGAGGGACCTCCAGGATCATTGGGACCTCTAGGGTCATCAGGTCCAACCCCCTGCTCAATGCAGGATCAATGAGGGACAGATGTCACTAAGTAGCATCCATTAAACATGTGAGGTTTTTTGTCATAGTTTCTCCTGATGGAAACCTTGGAAGTACAAAGAAAGTCGGGTGTGAAAGGAGCCTTATAATTGTTGCTGATCTCTGCTTTTCTCCTGACTATCCTCTTGCGTAAATAGTCACTAACTTCTCAACTTGTATTTATGTGATAGCCAACATAATAACTAGCAAAAGTGCAAATTAGTTTATGATTAGAGATGAGCGAGCGTACTCGGAAAAGCACTACTCGCTCGAGTAATGTGCTTTATCCGAGTATCGCTGTGCTCAGGTCTGAAGATTCGGGTGCCGCTGCGGCTCACAGGTGAGTCGCAGCGGGGAGCAGGGGAGAGCGGGCGGGAGAGAGGGAGAGAAAGATCTTACCTCCGTTCCTCCCCGCTCTCCCCTGCAGCTCCCCGCTCCGTGCCGGCACCCGAATCTTCAGGGACGAGCACAGCGATACTCGGATAAAGCAAATTACTCGAGCGAGTAGTGCTTATCCGAGTACGCTCGCTCATCTCTATTTATGATACTTAAAATGATGTTTTTGTTAAAAAAAACTCACTCTAAACTGCTGGCCACTAGGGGTCTCCATTCCTTCTAACTTGCTCTCCACTACCTGTTAACCAGGGGAACTTCATATCTAGTAAAAGAGACTAATTTAAGAATTTGGGAGCTGGGATATGCCTTATTTCTGTCTCATGCTGCCTGCAGACATCTATGGAGGGGTGAGGAGGAAGAAAGAGGGGGAGACAGGCATTGAGACTCATACAGATGTAACTACAGCTTCTAGTAAATGTTTTATCTCACCTCACATCTACACTGCGCTGCACTTCTCTATAGTGCATTCCATGTTGCTGCTTCTTGTGTTTTTTTCCTGAAAATAAGTCCTACCCTGATAATAAGCCCTAACCCTATTTTCGGGGGAAATGAGGGGGAGGCTTGAAATATAAGCCTTCCCCAAAAAATAAGCCCAAGCTACACAAGGTTTAAAAAAAGCAATATTCACCTAGCCCACGGCGTCTGTGTCCCCCGCGCTGGTCTCCACGCTGTTGCAATCCTCAGTGCTGACAGGATTCTATTCTGGAGATGGGGCTTTGAATACCCCGCCTCCGGTAAACGCTGTGATTGGATCAAGCACCAGCCAACCAAAGTCGGCGCTCAATGAACCAATCACAGCCATTCAGTGATTTTATTCCCTGAATGACTGTGAATAATCGAGCTCTGGCTTTGATTGGCTGGCGTTTGATCCAATCACAGCGCTTACCGGAGGCGGGGTATTCAAAGCCCCGTCACCAGAAGAGAATCCTGTCAGCGCTGATTATTTATACTCACCTAGCTGCAGGCGTCTGTGTCTCTGGCGTCAGTCCCCTCGCTGCTGCAGGCTGCAGATCTCAGTGCTGACAGGATTCTCTTCTCTTGGTAACTGGGCTTTGAATACCCTGCCTCCGGTAAGTGCTGTGATTGGACCGAGCACCATTTAGTTAAATGCAGTTAATAGCCCGAGGGCTCCTATCAGCTTTCAGTTCTTTTGTTCTCCCACAAGAAACAATGCTATGAGTACTCCCCGTGGAGAACTGCTGATAAGGCTGAATGACGATTTTTAGGTTGGCCTGAATTTAATGATCAGCGAGCAGTGCCCGAAAAGTGCACGATGGCCGCGCATTTAGACGCAAAGATGATCGCTCAAACGATAGCTTTTTAGAGATTTTTGAGCAAGTATCACTCAGTGTAAATAGGCATTTACTCTTGGCTTGTTTCTGACTAACGGTTTAGATACTGTTAGGCTATTGATGCCAATCCATAACTACTTCAGGAACTACAACCTAGGGATTCCCTGCAGTGAAGACCAGATAGTTGTATAGGGGTTAAAGGTTGATGTAAAGGGCAGCCCTTAGACTCCACTAGAGATGAGCGAACATGCTCGTCCGAGCTTGATGTTCGTTCGAGTATTAGCATACTCGATGGTGAGAGAGAAAAAAAAAAGCTTGGCACCCGGTGGGTCCATTGCAAAAATGCTCGGGCCTCCCATTGACTTCAATGGGGTTCGTTACTCGAAATAGAGCTCTCGAATATTACGAAAAGCTCGACTCGAATAACGGGGACCCGAGCATTTTGGTGCTCGCTCATCTCTAGACTCCACAGCTCAGTGTAGCCAGCACTGATTGGCTTACAGCTTAGAAGGTCCGCTGCTACTATTAGCCAAAACTTTCTTTACTCTTCTTTGTTTTTTATTATTATTTTGAGTTTATATCATGGTGACATTGGAACTAATTAACACTTTTTGCTAAAGTTATGGTTTAAAATGACAGTAGTCAACTTGACCGTGACACATTCATTTAAACGTAACATTACTTTTGGGCATAGTCTAATATGTCTCTTAGTACAAGCCAAACTCTATATTTATGAAGTCACAGCCTTCTGGTTTCAGATTTGCTCCCACTTGACTCATTTGTCAAGTTATTTCCATTATGTTTGTGTTTAAACCTCTGCTCTACATTTATTACCATGGCATGCATCCTGCTGATGACTCCAGTGCATGCCGCCCTGAGGGAGGGGCAGGTGGACGCCAGGTAGTTCTGTCAGGGCTTGAAACTAGAAAACCAGAAGGCATTAACCTGATTAGCAATTTGAATTTTTGCATCTCCTCTTATTTTTCCTTGTTTTTTGGCAGTTGGGTTGCTGTTGGCCAGCAGGAGTATTTAGCTAGATACTTACCTAACACTTTGCCTAAATGAAACAGTGATTAGTTTATACAATTATGAATTAAATCTAATGCTATGTAACAATCAGTCAGAATGCTAAGTGTATTTCTTATTTGCGCTTGGTTCATTTCCTTGAGAGTCACAGGTCCTGTAACATCCAGGCCATGTAGGTTTTAGACTTTCTGTATATGTTTTTGTTTCTATATAACAGCCTTGCTCTGTCTTAACTTCTCTGGCTCCTAACATCTGGTTTTGCCTTCGTTAGTTTATATTTTTTCAAGCCTGAATTTGATCATTTCAAAACAATAGTCATATTCACTCTTTGTTGAAAAACAATCCGGACCCTAGTAGAAGTTCCATCTCAATGAGTAGAGTTGTGGAGTGCTTAGATGAACGGTCTTGCCACCTGAGGCCCTAAAAGTGGTTCCCCCCCCCCTTGGCCTATAAAAGGCTCTCGGAGTCTCCTTGTGTGTAGTGACCTCTACTTCCGCTTGTAGAGCTTGTTGACCACTAGACACCTCTACGGCGCTGAGAAGAGATTTCACCCCGTTACCAGAGTCTGAGAGGGGCGCATTATTGGGATGTGAGAAGCTAGTCGTATCAATGAATTGTCCCCACCGGCCTTTCTGACTGGACAGTTAGAGGGGGTTGGGACCAGTGGATGAGTGAGGGCACACAAGGTGACCGGGCTCAGGACGCCCCCTGCAGATCACCAGTAGAGAAGACCATCTGACCAGACTGTTAGGAGGTGTTGGACTAGTGGATGAGGGCACAGAAGGTTACCGGGCTCAGGGCGCCCCCTACACACCACCAGTAGAGAGGAGCGTCTGACCAAACTGTTAGGAGGTGTTAGGAGCAGTGGATGCGTGAGGGCACAGAAGGTGACTGGGCTCAGGACGCCCCCTACAGACCACCAGTAGAGATCAGCATCTGACCAGACTGTTAGGAGGTGTTAGGACCAGTGGATGCATGAGGGTACCAAGGCGACCGGGCTCAGGAGCCCCTGACAGACCACCAGTAGGGAGGAGCATCTGACCAAACTGTTAGGAGGTGTTAGGAGCAGTGGATGCGTGAGGGCACAGAAGGTGACTGGGCTCAGGACGCCCCCTACAGACCACCAGTAGAGATCAGCATCTGACCAGACTGTTAGGAGGTGTTAGGACCAGTGGATGCATGAGGGTACCAAGGCGACCGGGCTCAGGAGCCCCTGACAGACCACCAGTAGGGAGGAGCATCTGACCAGACTGTTAGGAGGTGTCGGGACCAGTGGATGTGTGAGGACACACAAGGCGACTGGGCTCAGGACACCCCCTACAGACCAGCAGTACAGAGGAGCATCTGACCAGACTGTTAGGAGGTGTTAGGACTAGTGGATGTATCAGAGCACACAAAGTGACCGGGCTCAGGATGCTTTTGACAGACTAAGAGTAGAGAGGACCGTCTGACCAGACCGTCAAGAGGTGTTGTGACCAGTGGATAAGTGAGGGCCCACAAGGCAACTGGGCTCAGGACGCCCCTGACAGACCACCAGTAGAGAGGATCATCTGACTGTCCAACAAGCACGAGCAGCTCCAACTGTTTCATTGTCCACCATCCAGAGACAGGGGGCACAATCGTTACACCCCTATATTCATCTGAACCATTTTCAGACATTTGACTGAAAAACATTCAGTCTCACGGTGCCCATTATGTGTTCTGCCTTTGACATACACTGTCACCTTCGCTCGTACTGGTGTCGGGAACGATGAAACTGGATGCTATGGAGTGGAACCGGGTTATCTTCATGAACGAATCCAGGTTTAGTTTGGGCACTGATGACAGCTGTGTTCCTCTCTGGAGATCTCGGAAGGCACACCTAAATCCTGCCTTTGCTGTTGAGCTGCACACTGCCCCCTGCTGGTGTGATGGTCTGGGGGGCCATCATATATGATAGCTGGTCACCCCTAGTAGTGGTACAAGGGACAATGACAGCTCTGCCTCCTATGGTAGCTTTCAAGAAGCATTTTCCAGCAGGATAATGCTCGGCCGCACACACAAGGGGGTCACAGGAGCCCCACAACATTGTCACACTTCTGTGGCTTCCCGATCACCAGATTTATCTCCAATAGAACATGTATGAGACCAACTGGGACACCAACTTCAATAGCATACGAGTTTAGAGGCTTGGTTACAGCAAATGTAGACTGATACGCCGCAGGATATCATATGGAACCTTAATGGCTCCATGCCCGCCTGTATCACATCTTGTATCCAAGCTAGAGATGGCACAACAGGGTACTAGAGCCTCCATGCCCTCCGTATCACATCTTGTAGCAAAGCTAGAGGCGGTACAACAGGGTACTAGAGCCTCCATGCCTACCCGTATCACATCTTGTATCCAAGCTAGAGGCGGTACAACAGGGTACTAGAGCCTCCATGCCTGCCCGTATCAGATCTTGTATCCAAGCTAGAGGGGAGGGATTGTTTGTGACGATGAGTGTGTGTGTGTGTACATATATATACTGTGTATATATATATATATATATATATATTCCTATGATGGGATATCTTTCAGAATGACTGTAGTTTTCTTCTGATCAAAGAGTTAATTCTGTATGTATGACGGGATTTGTCGGCCAACTGTGCCTCTAGTGCAGTAAGATAGCCCTGTATTAGTGAAGGTTGTATCGCTGCTGGTTCTCGCTAGGAACAGGTGCTCCGTGAAGTGAACGTGGGCTGCAGTTTAAGAGCTCTCTTTACTGCTGCTGTAGTTACACATTCTGCTGTGGAATATAATACATAGTAAAAGCTTCTCACATTTTGCCAACTTGTTTATTTAACTTTCTTTAAATGGGCTCTGGAACTTAAATGCAGGAAGGCAACGGTCCAGATAAGCTCCATTTCGCTGAGGAAGAACAATCCACCGACATCTAAGATCAAGCCTAGAAATAACAGCTATATGGAAGTTAATTTTGGTGGAACACGCTTAGATCAGACGACACGCATGGTTCGGTCAAATGATGGCGTTTCAGTAGGAGTTTTTAAAAAATATAATGACAACCACTGTTGATAAGTCGTTCACAACCTTCGGCGAACCTAAAGGTGAGCTCCCTCCATGTTTTTCAGCTTTGCACTGCTTTCAGTTGTTTGATATCTATGCCAGCATTACACGACCGAAATAAGTGAGCCTAAGCGTGGCTATGTTGTCCTCCATGAGCCTGAGCTTGATCATCTTGTCCTCTGTGATCCTGAGCCCAGTCATCTTGACCTCCACGAGCCGGAGCCTTGCCATCTTGTCCTCTGTGTGCTTGAGCCCCGCCATCTTGTTCTCCATGAGCCTGAGCCTGGTCATCTTTTCCTCCACGAGCCTGAGCCTGGTCATCTTTTCCTCCATGAGCTTGAACCTGGCCTTTTTGTCCTCTATGAGCCTGAGCCTGGTCATCTTGCCCTCCATTAGCCTGAGCCTGGTCATTTTGTCCTCTGTGAGCTTGAGCCCACTCATCTTGTCCTCCATGATCCTGAGCTCGGTCATCTTGTCCTCCATGAGCCTGAGCCTGGGCATCTTGTCCATCCATGAGCCTGAGCCTGGTCATCTATGATAGTAGGTTTTCAGTTGTTTGATATCTATGCCAGCATTACACCACTCAAAAATGTGAGCCTGAGCCCGGTCATCTTGACCTCCATGATCCTGAGCCCGGTCATCTTGACCTCCATGATCCTGAGCCCGGTCATCTTGACCTCCATGATCCTGAGCCCGGTCATCTTGACCTCCATGATCCTGAGCCCGGTCATCTTGACCTCCATGATCCTGAGCCCGGTCATCTTGACCTTCATGATCCTGAGCCCGGTCATCTTGACCTTCATGATCCTGAGCCCGGTCATCTTGACCTCCATGATCCTGAGCCCGGTCATCTTGACCTCCATGATCCTGAGCCCGGTCATCTTGACCTCCATGATCCTGAGCCCGGTCATCTTGACCTCCATGATCCTGAGCCCGGTCATCTTGACCTCCATGATCCTGAGCCCGGTCATCTTGACCTCCATGATCCTGAGCCCGGTCATCTTGACCTCCATGATCCTGAGCCCGGTCATCTTGACCTCCATGATCCTGAGCCCGGTCATCTTGACCTCCATGATCCTGAGCCCGGTCATCTTGACCTCCATGATCCTGAGCCCGGTCATCTTGACCTCCATGATCCTGAGCCCGGTCATCATGACCTCCATGATCCTGAGCCCGGTCATCTTATCCTTCATGTGCCTGAGCCTTGTCATCTTGTCCTCCATGAGCTTGGGCCAAGCCATCTTGTCCTCCGTGAGCCTGAGTCCGGTCATTTTGTCCTTTATGAGCCTGAACCTGGCCATCATGTCCTCTGTGAACCTGAGTCTGGTCATCTTGTCCTCCGTGAGCCTGCGCCCCGTCATCTTGTCCTCTGTGAGCCTTTTAGTGGGGAAAATTTCTATATCTTTTAAACTGGATTTTTTCCCTTTAAATTAAACTTTATTTAACTTTTTTGGATGCTATTTTTTAGTCCCTCAGAAGATGTGATCATTCCATCATTAACCCATTTATGACCACGCACAGTAAATATACAGTGCCTGGTCCCAGGCTTTAAGCCCAGCCGTATGTAAAATTATGGCGGGGATTAAAGCCTTCTGCTTCTGTAATCAGAAGCAGGAGGGGTTGTCAGCTGTTAGTAGCAGCTGATAACCCAGAGGTGGAGGCAGGAGTTTTTTTTAACCCTCTTTGCCTGCTCCTTCCCCAAATACACAGTGCTCAATGAGCGCTGTGTACTAAAAAGTGAAAGTAAGTGTTTCTTCCCCTACGGGAGCCCGGGGGTCACATGGCCGCCGGGATTCCTTGCTATAGCAGAGCTGCAGGGTAATATTAGACCCTGAACAGCTCTGACAGTGACTAATGTCACTACAGGGGATGTTTTCCAATTGTAACTGGGGCTTCTATAGATGCCCCAGCTACAGGGGAAAAATGTCAAATAAAAAAAGCCCAAAAACATGTGAATGTCCCCCAGAGGTTTTATATGACATCATGGGGGACATAGATAGTTAAAAGAATAGTTACATAAATTAATAAAACAAAATTAAAGAATAAAACAACAATATATACATTAAAAAAAAAAATAACCCAAAGCCGACGCCAACCAAAACCGTCCCCATATGCGCCCTGTAATCTGAAACCATACATATTATATATCAAAACATCCAAAACAAAATGAGGAACCCTTCCCTGTACTTTATTTTAGCGTAAATTTACTAATTAAAAAAAAATTACTAGAAATGTTAAAAAAAATCTTTTTTTTTCAGATTTTTACCTCCAATAAAACAAAAAAATGGGAAGAAAAACTTAGTGAAAAAGATATAAAAAATAGCCCTATATGTCATGGGAAAAAAAACGCAGCAAAAATAATTTTGGTAGCTGAGGGAAACAAAATAGGGCAGTAAAACCACCACATGGGTAAAATCCTTAAGGGCTCATGTCCACGGGCAAAATATGATTTAAGATCCGCAGCGGATCTCCCGCATGCGGATCCGCACCCCATAGGGATGCATTGACCACCCGCGGGTAGATAAATACCCGCGGATGGTCAATAAAAGGGATTTTAAAAAAAATGGAGCATGAAAAAATCTGGACCATGCTCCATTTTCGTGCGGGTCTCCCGCGGGGACGGCTCCCGCGGGCTTCTATTGAAGCCCATGGAAGCCGTCCGGATCCGCGGGAGACCTAAAATAGGAATTTAAAAGTATTTACCCATCCGGAGCGGACCGGGAAGGTCTTCTCTTCCTCACGGCCGCATCTTTCTTGCTTCGGCTCGGCGGATGTGCCCGGCGCATGCGTGTGGCACGTCGACGACGTGCCGGCGACGTGCCGCCTGCGTGACGAATTCATCCGCCGGCCGAAAAAGAAGATCCGGCCGTGAGGAACAGCTGACCTTCCCCGCCCGCTACGGATAGGTAAATTCTTTTAAATTCTTATTTTCAGCCCTCATGTCTGCGGGGCAGGAGGGACCCGCTGCAGATTCTACATGTAGAATCCGTAGCGGGCCCGATTTTCCCCGTGGACATGAGGCCTTAAAGGTGTCTGGTCCTTAAGGTACAAAACAGTCTGGTCCTTAAGGGGTTAAGATAGTACACTGCATTACTTATGTAGTGCATTCTACTAAGCCTATAACAGCAGCCCATTACACTCTGCTGGAGGCTTTATGTAACAGGCTGAGTTACATGGCCGACATGGAGAACTTTGCCAGGCTTCCGGCTGCCATAGGAACACATTGGTACCGTTAAATCGCACTGCGGGGTGGCAATAATTGTAAACATTTTAGTGAAATTCATTATTTTTCTGAAATGATTTTTTTATATATAGACAGGATGAAACATTGCCTATCACTGGGTGAGCGCTCGCACAATGCAGCTTTAGATATTCATTAACCCCTTAAGGACCAGGCTGTTTTGTACCTAAAGGACCAGACACTTTCTAGGGATTTTACCCATGTGGTGGTTTTTACTGCCATATTTTTTTTTTCTTCAGCTACACAAATTGTGTTTGCTGCGTTTTTTTTTTCGTGACACATTGGGCTATTGTTTTATATCCTTTTTCACAATTTTTTTTTCTTTAATTTTTCTAGTTTTATTGGGGGTAAAAATCTAAAACAAGATTTTTTTCTTTAAATTTATAGTTTTTCATTTTTTAAATTAGTATATTTATGCTAAAATAAAGTACAGGAATGGGTTCCTCCTTTTGTTTTGGACGTTTTGATATATAGTATGCATAGTTTTGGATTACACAAATACGGCAATGGTTTTGGTTGGAGTCGTCAGAGGGTCATTTTCTTTTTTATATATATATATTTTTATTTTATTCTGTAATTTTTTTTAAACTTATTTTTGTAACTATTTTTTTTACCATCTATGTCTCCCATGAACTCATATAAAACCTCTGGGGGTCATTCACATGGTCTTTTTTTATTTTACACTTTTCCACTGTAGCTGGGGCATCTATAGGAGCCCCAGTTACTGTAGGAAAAATCCCCTGTAGTGACATTAGTCACTGTTAGAGCTGGTCAGGGTCTAATATGACCCTGCAGCTCTGCTATAGCAGGGAATCCCGGCGATCATGTGACCTCTGGGCTCCCGTAGTGGAAGAAACCATTCCCCAGTATGACAGTAGTCACTACCAGAGCTGATCGGGTCTGCTAGTGTAGTGGCCCAGAGTAATGTGGCCCCTCCATAATGTTTCAGTGCATTTGTCTTGTGCTTTGTGTTGTCAGTGGCTTTCATGTTGCATGAATATGATGTGTATTGCATAGCTGCAGCACTGAATGGCTTAACTGACTGGTATGTGAGATGTCTGGAAAATGTATCTTGTTGTGTGACACGTGATCATGCTTTGTATATACTGCATGTGATTGCAAGATGTTTTTGTAAGAGCTCCAGTTTGGGCTTACAAGAGAGAAGGAAGGAGAAGTTGGAGTTCTGCAAGTGAGCCACACAGACACCATATGCTATGTGTGGTCTGGAATGGATGAGGCTGAAAGGTTTCCATCAGCCTGTCCTGGGCCTATTCTACCCAAGAGACTCCAGTGTTACCCCTGGAGGGGGAGAGAGAAGCCGTCATGCAGTGTGGAGTGCTTGTATTCCAAACGTGAGTGCTGACCGGTAGGAGATTGGCTGGAAACATAGTATGTTAGAGAACAGAACAGCACGGGTAATGTTATCCTGTGATTTTCCTCCCTGTCACACCACTTTGTGTTCTGCACCATTTTCCTGCTGGCATGAGTTTGTACCACTGTTGGACTGTACCTAGTTATTCTACCAGTAAACGATTAATAAATGGAATGAGAGGACTGGAATACCCAGAGAGGCTATCAAAATTGGGATTATTCACCCTGGAAAAAAGCCAACTACGGAGCGATCAAATAACTATGTATAAATATATGAGGGGACAATACAAGGATCTCTCCCGTGACCTGTTTATACCCAGGACTGCGACGGTAACGAGAAAGCATCCGCTACGTCTAGAAGAAAGCAGGTTTCATCACCAACACAGAAGAGGGTTCTTTACTGTAAGAGCAGTTAGACTGTGGAACTCTCTGCCTGAGGACGTGGTGAAGGCAAAATCCATAGAGGAGTTTAAGAGGGGACTAGATGTCTTTCCAGAGCTTTATAATATTACAGGATATAGACATTAGATGACCAGCGGGGTTGTTGATTCGGGTCTTGAAGTCGGGTAGGAACTAAAAGGTGGATCCAGGGATTATTCTGACTGCCATTATGGAGTTGGGAAGAAATTTCTTCCCCCAAACGGGCTAAATTGGCTTCTGCCTCATTGGGTTGTTTTGCCTTCCTCTGGATCAACAAGGGGGGTGAACACAGGCTGAACTAGATGGACATTGTGTCACTTCAGCCTAAGATACTATGTTACTATGTTACCTTTGAAAATTAAAATCAATATTGATGAGGAAATTCATCTAACAGTGAGGAACGGGAGGCTTATATAGAATGTGTTATACGTAAAAATATTGTAGAGGGAGCTAAGAAGTAGTAAGAAGAAGAATCCAGGCCTGGAGAGTCCACCCAGAGATCTACCGGTCACCCCACGGGGAAAGGGTGGTGGTGGTGGTGGTGGTGGTGGTGGTGGTGGTGGGGGTTAGGCAACAAGAATAATCTTCCATGCCATTGGCCCATTACTGAATGACTTGATTAGATCAGCACATTCCTGTTCACATCAGATTGCTTTGCTAGAGTTGGCCAGTCTGCCAAACAAACCTTGAAATGTGTAGAGAGAAAATAATCCTCCCGGCCTCTGCCGCGGTATAACGTGTTACATGCGGAACATTTTCCTTCCGCAGGTCACACGGACGTAGCAGATACATATTATATTGGCAATTGATTACTTTTGTTGTCCGTGTTGGCCATGGCAGCTGAATTCTCATTGGTTGCTCTGGAAAATGAGTCAAGGTTTTCTCTGAGATCCCTCGGATATTCGGGGTCCTTTCAGTAAAATGCACTTATAATTCGCACCCCGTTCATTATAATGTCATGCCGCTGTCTTCATAACACGGATATTTCTGTTTTGGATTTCATATCTGTGTTGAGGCAAAAAGACAGGCAACGTATCGCTTCCTAATGCGGATCTGGCTCAGCTGTGGAGTCCTGCCACGGTTTTCGAGGCAGAATCCCCACAAAAAAATCAGACACCACTGGGTGAACGGACCTGCGGTGCGGCACGGACCAGTATACAAGTCAGCTATCTGTAAATCTAGGTCATGGTGGTGATGTCAGACGCTTCTGATCTGCGCACTTTTGATGTATTATACCGGGTATTCGCTGTTTACACAAGGAGATGCTCCCGCGATCGAAAACAACATTTG
This sequence comes from Eleutherodactylus coqui, assembly GCF_035609145.1. NCBI lineage: Eukaryota > Metazoa > Chordata > Amphibia > Anura > Eleutherodactylidae > Eleutherodactylus > Eleutherodactylus coqui. The sequence goes on from NC_089845.1 coordinate 36,661,484, forward strand.
TAGGAACCTTCGTTCTGCTGATCGTTGGCCCATGAAAAGAGGCTTTTAGGGACTCCTCACACGGGACAGAGTTGTCCGCAGGACGCAGCGCACATGTGGACTTTGAAATGAGGGCAGATTTTGTTGCGTTTTTAGCTGCGGAATTTCCTGCGTTCTTTCCTGCAGACTTTAATTGCGCAGGAACATCTGATAGAAATCCGCAACAACAATTCTGCAAGACATCCTTAGTTCCACAAACGCAAGTTTTTCCACTGTAGAATTTAACCCTTTCCAATCCAGTTTTGGATTTAGGGTTTCACCGTTATACAACGGTGCCATCTGCTGGCTAAAACCAGTGTGTGTGTGCGCCAGAGAGGCTCCAACAGTGTAGTGGCTGGCAATAGACGGTAAGAATACCCTGTCGGACGTCTTCTGACAATGCAGGTGTACAAGCTTCAATCAGAATGTAGGAAGACGTCAAACAGTGGATTGGAAAGGGTTAATCTTGTGGTTTTTGAAGTAAAGACGACCAGAAATTCAAGCCCCATAGGGATAAGGTGCAGAAATGTCTGCGCGGACTGAGGGCTTCAACAGACGAATTCATTTGTATTGGCTTTTGCACACATGAAATTCATGCCTGTAAAATGAGATGAAGCGAACCCATTGATTTCATTGGATTAGTTCTGACGAGCGTGTTTCTCGCGTGCAATTCCTACGCACGAGAAAAGTTAAGCTTTGCGCTGTCTCTTTTTTGCATGCACAATAGTGCGAGGTTTGAACAGTAAAAAATATGCCACATTGACGAGGACTCATAACTTGTTCACGCACGAATACGCTCCGTTGCACATACGTTCAAGCCCTCATTCCGTCCTGTGTGAAAGGTCTCTTAGTCTGATGCTTCAGGTCCACATTATGTTGTAATTCAGTGCTGGGAAAAAGTATGGTGTTGTCGTACGTCCTGCACATTTTCCTGTACTTTTCTACACTGCCAAAGCCCGTTCACATCGGTGCGGGACACGAAATGCTTCACGCACAAAATCGCCCTTGTTAAGAAGCCCTAAAGGCTTCTGCAGATGAGCGTTACGCCTTCGCTCTTCTGCAGGAGCCCTAAAGCAATCCCCGTTGTACATAGAGGCTCATCAGTAAGAACATACAGTGCAGCAGTGAAGGTACTTCCCACTACTGTTAGCTTCAGGTCTATAGTCTTTGCTTCTTGCACATACAGACACCTGTACAGAAAACGCGCCGCGGCTTCCTCTTACCGCCACGTCACGGGCAGCTAGTAGATGTTCAGCCATTCATACAGCGCTGGAAGTGAGAAAGACCAGAAGATGAATCTCTCCTATTTGGGGGGTTCCCAAGTTCATCTTCTTACCAAACTCCAAACTCACAAATATGATTACAATTATTTTGGAAATGTTACTTTTAATTAACATGTACCAGTGTGGTCTGATAGATCGTCTACTGAGAAGTAATTAGCCGAGCTTCTAATCTGTAAAGGTCAGAGTTCTCCTTCAGTCAAGTGTCTTATTCATGTTTTCACATCTGCGTTCTATCATCTGCTGAACACAATGCTGTAATTCATTAGGAAACGCGATGGAGAGGAGCATGGCACATCAGAGCGTGGCACATCCAAGTGTGGCACATCAGAGTGTGGCGAGCATCTGCTGGGGTTGCTGTTAATGATGGATTACAAGATACAGAGTTTGCCGGCTTGTATTGTAGAGTCTTCAGTATTTACTACATTACACACATCGAACTGGTGGCAGCGGTGGAGAAGAAGTGCTGTCCGACTCATTAGAATTCACCCCCGTCCCTTTGCCGACCACTACTTATACTTCATTATTGGTCTCTGTCTAAATACATTTTCTGGGATTTTCGGTTGCTGGTCATTTCTCGGGATAGAGCACTAAGGTATAATAAGTTAGGCCCACCCTCTAGCCCCCACAAGTAGTGGCTGTAGTGACCACTCAAGTGCTGCAACCCCTTCAGCGGTGCAACGAGCTGAAGTTAGCAGAAGTAACTCGAGTGGATATTCTAACTCAGACCTAGTCACGGTGGCGGCTACTCTGCGTGGAACGTTGACTAGCACAGTAGGCGGATTTTCACAAGGGGGATTGGTGACAGCAAATGGTTCAAGTGCAACTCTGAGTATGGTGGAACGGTGAAATAAAGAGTCCAGACCAAAGAGCTTTAGTAAAACCGGAGGTACACAGGCCTGATTTCCTTCCAGGTGTGCGGGGTCTGCCCTGACTCAGATGCTATCTGAGGTTGGAAAAAGACTCTCCTGTGGCCAGATCCACAACTTGAATTCCCCAGACACTGCTTGACTTGGTCCAGCCTACCTTAGGCTCGACCTAACTTGAGCTCAGACTTTGTCTACCCTCCTTCTTTCTCTCCCCCAGACTGGCCTGGCCCGATCCATGCTCTGACACTTTGTACTATCCCGACCAACCAATCATGAGCTAAAGGAAGTTCCCAGTACCCAATCCCAGGGTGATTGACACAGGACAAAGTGAGTTAGGGTGAATTGTGCTTAGTCTTACATAAGTTAGTCAGAGAAGGCACCAGACATTAATCTTTTTGTGACCTACCTAGGCCAATGCACATTAACTAACCGAGTTTACAGTACACACATACATACATATACATCAAATGAGATAGCTAAATACATGCTGTGGGGCCCAAATTCTGGGCCACTTCAGCGGCATACACTGCCCATGTGTGGCTATGCCAGGCAGTACCAGGCAGCACTCAAGGAGAAAACATCAATTGAAAAGGCTTGAAAATGTGTTTAACCCCTTAAGGATCAGGCTGTTTTGTACATAAAGGACCACACACTTTTTAGGAATGTTACCAATCTGGTTGTTTTACTGCCTGATTCCTTTCACACTCCTCCACTGTAGCAGGGGCATCCATAGGAGCCTCAGATGCAGAGAAAAACATCCCCTGCAGGGACAGTGGTCACCGGCAGAGCTGATCAGGGTCTTCTAGGACCCTGCAGCTCTGATGTGACAGGGGTCACCCAGCAGTAACGTGATTGCTGAGTCGAATAGCAGAAGCGCTTTCGCTCTTCACTACATAGCACTCGTAGTATGCAAGAGAGAAGGCAGAGGCAGTTAAGAACAGCTTCTGTCTTCTCCTCTGGGTCCTCGGTCTGTTCCTGCTGGATTGCAGGAACTCTAATCCCGCGTTGTATTTTTACTATTAGTCAGGATTAAAGCTCAGGACCAAGTGCCATAAATTTACAGTGGTTGGTCCTTAATGGGTTGACAAATTGCATTGGAGAAGAGTTATTTATTTGCTTTCCTTGTAGACCTTGCGCTTGGAGACCCCCTGGCACTGCCCTAATGCTGGCATGGGTAGTCCGCCCGTAGATGGTAGTATCAGTACAAAAATATATTTGCAGACATTTGAGAACAAGAGTTTGTGGGATTATATGAAACCTTTTTTAGAAATGTTTTTTTGGATCATGTTGTCATTACTTTGATTAGTTACCAGCTGTATTGCTGTCCTGTAACTCCAGAAGTTAGTTCTTCGCAGTGATGTCACTGCCGGACTCTGTTCTTAGCATTCCTTGTTGTAGGTTCTGTCATGTTTCACGCTCTATGAAGAACATCAATTCAATTATGGAGTATGAAGTGAAGGAGGGTATTTTTCCTATTTCTCTGTCTGCCCAGGAGGGATGAGGAGGAGGCATTGTACTTTATGGGTGACCAGGAAATACTAGCCCCACAAGCTAATATGGCTGGCAGGAAGCTGTCTGAAAACCACTTTGTTCTCCAGACATTTCCAGCCTCCAGTTTGTGGGACACATTCAGTTGACTTTGAGAAACACATAAGGGCTTTTTCACATAATGCTTTAATCTGCAACGGAATTTGCCGCCATGCAGAAAAGTCTGCAACAACGTCCGCATGTCCAATGTGCAGAATTTGATGCAGAATTAAAAATGACTTAATTCTGCATTAAAATCTTTATTTAGTCATGTGGATTTTAGTGCAGATTTCTACGGTGGCGAATTCTGCTGCATGTTCTGGTACGTGTGAACGAGCCCGAGGGCTTCGGGAGAGCAGGCAAGGTTTCACTTTTGACACGCGAGTAAGGCGGATGGAACAATACCTCTGCAGCGCCACCTATTGGAAGGCAGCATTCCTGCAAGTCAATGTTACTCTTTATACAAGCCTTGTTACAATGACTGGGAATTGAAAGCCAAGCCAGAATCCATACACAGACAGCTGTTTCGGGGGTGTTTGCCCTTCACCAGTCTGTAGTAGGATCCTGGTTTGGCTACTGAGAGGCCTGGGATGTGAGTTAGGAGGGTAACATCACTCCTTAAGGAGAGCACCTAGAAGGTGAGTGAGTAGACTTATAAGGCCATGCATGCTCCTCTGGGTAATATGCAAATAAGGGATATGGAACAATATCTCTGACAAGGGAATACTTTAAGTTCTGTACTGAGTTACAATGAAAGCTTTGTACTCTTCTATCACAGGAGACCGTCATCGGGGAGTGAAAAATCAAACCCTTCAAAAAGGCACAGAGATCGACTAAATGCAGAATTAGACCGACTGGCCGGACTCCTGCCTTTCCCTCCAGAAATTATTACAAAGCTGGATAAACTTTCCATACTTCGTCTCAGCGTCAGTTACTTGCGTGTGAAAAGCTTCTTCCAAGGTAGGTCCCGGCCGTCCGTGGGCAGCACGGTAATTGTTGAGCTCACCTTTGCAATGTAATTTTTGGTCTGGGCCGCCTTTGCTTCTGCGCAGCGGTAGACATTTATTCTGCTCGCTTCTTATCAGTTGACAGATTTTGCGCGGTTTCTGATGTCCAGTCTGCAAGTGATTTATGTCATTCCTTCGCAGCTGTTGTCTCGGGGCGTCTTGTAATGCCAGATAGCAAAACACAAAGTCTTGTTGCATGAGGTTGCATTCATTTAGCTTATGATATTGTTTCGGAGCCTCTGAGGGACCTTTCACACGGGTGGAATATTTCCACATTCCGCAGCTAAACAGGCCAGCGCATTTTTACTTATAAGGTGGAGGATAGAACCCATTGATTTCAATGCATTCATTATCACTTCCTTTGTTTTCGCGGGCGCAAAATAAGACCTGCTCTATCTTGTGCGTGTTTGTGCACCAAAGAGCCGCGTAGAGGTCTATGGGAGGTGCGCAAACACGCGCAGGTACACGCTAAATGCTGCGCATACCGCAGTAACCAGCACCTTGTTAGGCTAATTAACCATTTAAGGGTGGGGTGATTCTCTCTCTCGTGGGCAGGCTTGCGCACAAAATACACTCGTTCACTGCGCTAAAAGATTGCGCTGGAGTGTATTGTGAAACATGTTCATCTGTCGAAGCCCATGGATTGCAGAAGTGGCGAAATATTCCACCTGTGTGAAAGATCACTAGGGTGATAGACCCGTGATACGAGGCGAGGCTGTGTGTGCAGGCGGTGGTCTGCTGCTGGTTGCTGCTTCAGAGATGGGGAGCCACTTCATTCGGCGTTTGCAGATAAACATTTCTTATAGATGCTAAGGGACCTTTCATACGGACGGAATTAGTCCCTGCAGACAGTTCTGCACCACAATGTTCTCCCGATGGGGCGTGGATTCCGCACCTGTTAAAATTCGCACCTCTTTACTTCTAATCTGCAAGATTTAATTCTGCAGCAGAAAAGCTTTCTTCTACAGAATTAAGGACGTCTTGCATAATTGTCGCTGCGGACATCTAACTTGCAGGAGATGGAATTCCGCAAATAGTCGGTGGTAAAAACACAAGATAGCCCTGGTTGAGAAAAACCTGCATCTGCGCTGCGTCCTGCGGGACACTTCAGTCCCGTGTGAAAGGTCCCTAAAGCCACATTGCAGAGAACAATACTAGAGCCTAAATTAAGCCTGGTTTATTTGTGGTCCACAATGTCTATTACCAGGACTTTGAAGTCTGCTTCACGCAGTTTTTCAGTGTTTCTCATGTAAACCGCGCAGCGTGCAATTCATTATTTTTCATGGTTTTTACAGTTGCTTTTGGTGGTGTTTTTTTTGATTTGTGATATTCTGTACTTACGTTTTCTGGACTTATTGAAGGCTTAGACCCACATCAGAGGTCTCTCGTCCAACCCATGAATCTGCAGCAAATACCGCCCATAGCATGCTATGGGAAGTCGATTCTTTCCTTCCACTTATGGAAACCAATTATGGTTTCCACAAGCAGAAGAAAAATCGCAGCATGTTCCATTTTTGCACAGATTCCTTGCGAACGGCTTTCATTGTAGTCAATGGACGCCATCCTATACATTTGCAATTTACATTACGGACAGGTCGAGGACTCTGCGTCATCACCTTGCAACGGTGCAGGAAAGAAAGGTCTGTACTGAGCATGTGCGACGGTGAGCCACCGGGGCCATCCGCAGTACAGAAAAGAAGCCGACAGAGCAGGTACATGTGGACGCCGATGCTGTCAGAGCCGCGTTCCACTGCGGGATTCCACATGCGGAGGCCTTAGAGGGAAGACAAATATCATGAAGAAAAACAACACCAACAAGCCCCATAGAGTACCCTGCCTCTTCATAAAATCCCTAAATACTACAAAAACGGCAAAAACCAAAAACACTAATTCTCTGGACTTCACAATATTTCACTGCAGATTTTAAAGCATCGTTTGTTTTTCTATCGTTTGCAAACAAAATTAATGTTTCAAAAAAGCCGGTACAAGTGTGTCCGGTCGCCGTGTGTGAAGCGCCTGCGATCGCCAGCCCTGCGGAGACGACACATTGACTCCGCACAATGAATATGGAAGATACTGTCAATATTTTGCAGAGATTTGGGTTGATAGGAGGTTTCAAAATGACTTTTTCAGTTGTTCCCGGTTATTTCTCAGAATGAGAGTCTTTGTAATGAAAGGCCTTTCTGAAGAACTGGCAAGCAGAATGCGCTCCGCGGTTGTGTCAGCACTTGTCATTTACCGGTTCTGCACAGTGCAAACAACGATTCCCTAATAGTAGAATATCCAGTTCCGTGATTTGTGACTACACTCTCCCGCACTCCACAGGACGGGGAGCTTTGTATCTGTTACTCTCTCGCCCCACGCTTCTGAGGGGGAACGTCGGGGTTTGTTACGTCTTTTGTGCAGAACGGATTGCACATCTCTTGCAAAAGAAATGCAGGTTTTCCCCCCATAAGATAATAGGCACTATTTTAGTGTAGTGGCCCAGAATATCATCCTGGTCCCCTCCATAAATGTCATACATGTTTGTCTCATGTGGATAAACTGTGCAAGCCTGTCTTGTTATCTCCAGTATGTGTGTTGCACAGCTGTGGCGCTTGAGAGGTTAACTTTCATAAAATCATAGTCTGCCTTTATATAGCAGTCTGTCATATCATGTGGTATAAGTGAAGGTATAAATAGGAGTGCTTGAGAGCGGGAAAGAGTTCCATCTTCACAAGTGAGTCCATCTTCTGGAGTGGGAGAGAGAGTTCTAACACAGAGCCACATGGAGGCACCTTCAGCTTCCTTGTGGTGAAGATGGAAGAGGAGGAGAGATTTCCCGTGATGAATGTACTCTGGATGTGAGTGGAGTGAGGACCCAAATCAGAGAGAGAGAGAGCAATTGTGAGTAATCACTTTCTCTGACAAGGCCAGTGCAGAGGTACTGAACGCTTAAGTCTTCAAGGTTTCTTACGCGGCCGTCCAGAGCCAGTATCACCGCATAGAAGTACACTAATTAATTGTCGCACCCACGTGTCTCCAGTGCGGGGTGCAAATCGTAAAAGTCAATAATTACAGCCAGAGTGTCTGTGGAGTGACCCCTACCTTCTTTCCTCCTCCGGAGTTTTCCCAATCCAGGATCGGTACCTGACAGATAACGCGGACTGCAGAATCGGTGTCATCCTGTGTATCCTCCCTGACCTCTGATCTCTAGTCTTACCTGCACTGGGAAGACTGTACTTAAATTGCTTTGTAATAATTGTTTGCTGCAAGTTTATTTCAAGTACAGTTTAGACTGGGCCCTAACCGTTCCTGGGGACTAGAGGTACTCAGAGACTGTGTCTGTGATTATTCCGGTGTGTAGGAATGGTGCCGTCACTCGTGACAACTACTACCCTTATTCTCCTGTTATTGGCATTCCCTGTCCTTGTGGTGTCTTTGGTGGCCTGCAGTGATACTCTGGCATTTTTCTGAAGATTGTATTGCTGTCTAGAGAGCCACGCTTTTTTTGGCAGCCCTGTCCTGCTTAACAGTGCTAAACTGCTGGAGTGAGGGCCTAGATTCAGTGGAACTAGGGGGCACTATTAAATAAGTGGGGCCACAGAGGGGACTAAGAAGGGTGTTGGAGACAGAATAGAGAGGGAGTGTTGAGATAAGTCATGGCTGGAAGGTTATGGAAAGATAAAGACAAAATACAAAAATATGATCACTGAAGGTAACTACTGTTCCTGGACACTGCTGCAAGGAAGATCGGGTAGGCATGGTTCAGGGACGAGGGGTGAAGACGTACTCAGCCTTAGCTGTGTTCTCTCATATTTAGTCTGGCCAAGAAGGTGAGTGAAGGCCCAGGGGAGGGAGGGCACCACATATGGGAGGTATCAGTATATTGAAGGGGTCAATTAGGGGCACAATACTGTGAGATGGTTACTTAGGGGCCATATTACTGAAGGGACACAAGAGGGGAGGCTTAACATAAATGTGGCGTGGCCTAGCATACAAAATTCACTGATGCGCACACCACACATGTACAGTCTTATGTACAGTAACAAAGGGACAAGTTGACAGTTCCTAAACCCCCCCTAAATACCCAGTGAATATTAGTGAAAACTGAAACAGAGTTGTTAAGCCTTTTTGACTATTTTGACTGCAGCTTTCTGAAGACTATTCATCAGAAAACAGATAAGACTGTGATAGGCAGTAAATATTTAATGACCAGAAAATGAAAGAAAGATATTAATTCCATGCGGTGACGAAAATGCAGATTACTGGGAAACATCGATGGCCATAAAATGACTCAGCGGGAACTATTTCTACTGCACAACCCGACTCCTATATAACTAAACCACAAGGACCTTACAGGGAACCGAAGAGTGTTATATCACAATTAGAGATGAGCGAGCATACTCGCTAAGGGCAATTACTCGATTGAGCATTGCCTTTAGCGAGTACCTCCCTCTTCCCCCCCCCCCTCCCTGCTCACTGCCGCAACTCACCTGTCACCCGCGCTGGCAGACGAACCTTTTTTTCCGAGCAGGCAGGTACTCGCTAAGGGCAATGCTCGATTGAGTAATTGTCCTTAGCGAGTATGCTCGCTCATCTCTAATCACAATGTATCACAGTGTGCATCCCATACAGCGAGAGACGAGTTTATGGGGAGACAGGTTAGTGTAACAACACCCCCCCTCCCCGCATATAGCAGCCTCTATCCCATAGGTCCACATGCTTAATTCATGGGGCTCCTAGGACCCAGCAGTTCTCCTTTAAGGGTTCATCCGCACAGGTTGAATGTACTGCTATGGAAAATCCTCAACAAATCAGCAACAAAATCCACAAGTATTCGGTGTGGATTCTCAGATTTCACCCACTTGACTTTTTGCAGACTTTTTGTGCAGTCTGTGGGATTTCTGCAAATCGAATCCACCGACCCGTACCGTAATATCTGCATATTTTCTGCACGCAAATCCATGGTAAAAAAAACTGCGCATTGTAATTACCACATGTGAACCTACCCTAAAAAAAATTATTTGGTTTAATATATAAAAAAGTAAGCGGTTAGCTCTGTAGGCTCGCAGCACTGGGGTCCTGGGTCAAATCTGACCAAGGGCAACATCTGCACGGAGTTTGCATGTTCTCCCTATGCTTGCGTGTGTTATCTTCCACATTCTAAAAACATGCTAATAGGTGAGTGTAGATTGTTGCCCCCATGGGTGAGGGCCCGACATAAGTGATGACAGTCTGTGTACAGTGCCGCCAATATGTGTGTGCTATAGAAATATCTACATTAAAAACTAACAAGATACTTACTGCTATATACCGCTGTTTCCACGCACCGCTGCCTTCAAAGTGAACACTTGCCATACATATGTCATCCCTGTGACATCATTTATATGTAGTCAGGTGATATAATCACATGACTCCATAGCACCCCCCGGCACACCCCTACAACCGACACCAAACCCCCCAACAGCATTTTTCCGTTGTGCATTTTATTGATTCTGTAGCTCCTCTCACAAGCAAGAAGACACAAGTTATGTAGGAACCGTTAATACTAAGCAGTGAGCAGCAAGTGCTAGTGATCCATCCATCCATCCATCCATGTAGTACCAGTCAAAAGTTTGAACACACCTTTCCATTACATGGTTATTCTTTTTATTTTCATCGTTGTAGACCCTTATTAAAGACATGAAAACATTGAACACACATATGGAATAAGTAGTAAACAAAAAAGTGTTAAACAAACCAGAATATATTCTATATTTCACACGCCTTGTGCTTTGGTGATAACTTTGCACACTCTTGCTATTCTCTCAATCAACTTCATGAGGGAGTCACCTGGAATGGTTTTCCGACAGTCTTGAAGGAGTTCCTAGAGGTGCTGAGACTTTTTGACTGCTTTTCACTTTGCAATCCAACTGTCATGACTGGAGTCCGGGCAGGTGGAAGTCCCTAGTCCTACCCGCAGCCCCTGTCCCTACCTACTTGCCCCCCTAGGCTAGGCCCTAGGGGCGACAACTGGGTGACGATCCCTAGGCTAACTAGGGATGCGGGGCAGGAGTCAGACTCACAGAGAAACACAGGGAAACAAACACAAAAGCAGGTCAGGCAATCCAGGTCGGCAACAGGAGAGAACGCGGTACAAGGGGTCAGGCGAAGGCAAAGTCAGATCCGAAGGAGGCGAGTCAAAACAGGGCATCAATTCAAGGTAACGCGGGTGTAGCTGGAGACCAAACATACACTGGCAAGGTCTAAAGGAAACTGAGCAGTTTAAATACTGTCAGAACTCCCGCCCCAGCAGCTGATTGGGGCGGGGAACTTGACAGCAGCAGGACCCAATCACAGGACGCTGGAAGAAACACCCCCGGCGCCTGCTAAAGAAACCCAGCTACCTAGGCGCCCATCCCCTGAGCACGGGAGCGAGCTCCCAGAGCCGGCGTTCAGGATTACAGCGGCCAGGGAAGGTCACAAAGACCAAGGCTCCCCAGCGCCGTATCCCCGCAGCCCGGGTGATAGGACCGGCGGTGCAGGCACAGAGACCCCAAGAGCCGCCGGTCGTGACACCAACTCAACCCAAATAATCTCATTTGGGTTTAGGTCGGGTGATTCTGGAGGCCATGTAATCATAGAATCCTAGAATGATAGAGTTGGAAGGGACCTCCAGGGTCATCGGGTCCAACCTCTTGCTCAATGCATGATTATTAAATCATCCCAGACAGATGTCTGTTCAGCCTCTGAAGACTTCCATTGATGGAGAACCCACCACCTCCTGTGGCAGCCTGTTCCACTCATTGATCCCCCTGACTGTCTAATATCTATTCTGTGTCTCCTCCCTTTCAGTTTTATCCCATTGCTTCTAGTCTCTCCTTGTGCAGATGAGAATAGGGCTGATCCCTCTGCAGTGTGACAGCCCTTCAGATATTTGTAGACAGCTATTAAGTCTCCTCTCAGCCTTCTCTTCTACAAGCTAAACATTCCCAGATCCTTTAACCGTTCCTTATAGGACATGATTTGCAGACTGCTCATCATCTTGGTAGCTCTTTTCTGAACTTGATCCAGTTTGTCTATGTCTTTTTTAAAGTTGGGTGCCCAGAACTGGACCCAGTATTCCAGATGAGGTCTGACTAAGGAAGAGTAGAGGGGGATAATGACCTCACGTGATCTAGACTCTATGCTTCTTTTAATACATCCCAGAACTGGACCCAGTATTCCAGATGAGGTCTGACTAAGGAAGAGTAGAGGGGGATAATGACCTCACGTGATCTAGATCTATGCTTCTCTTAATACATCCTAGAATTATGTTTGCCTTTTTGGCTGCTGCATCACATTGTTGACTCATGTTCAGTCTATGATCTATTAGTATACCTAAGTCTTTTTCACATGTGCTGCTGCTTAGCCCAATTCCTCCCATTCTGTATGTACTTTTTTCATTTTTCTTGCCCAGATACAGGACCTTTTAATTACCATTCTATTAGTCGCCGCCCACTGTTCCCGCTTGTCTAAATCTTTTAGAATCCTCTCTCTCCTCTAGTATTAGCTATCCCCCCGGATTTTGTGTTATCGGCAAGCTTGAACAGTTTCCCTTCAATTCCCTCAGCCAAGTCATTTATAAAAATGTTGAACACCACTGGGCCTAGGACAGAGCCTTGTGGTACCCCACTTAAGACATTCTTTCACTTGGATGTGCAGCCATTTTTGACCACTCTTTATGTGCCGTAGATCACTCAGCCAGTTGTGAATCCACCCAATAGTTGCCTTGTCAATCCCAATGGGGGGCATGTAATGTAATAGGATGCTCCCATTGTGACATCATTGGCTGATGGGTTGCCATGGCAAGTGGAAGTCAGACACGGAAGTACTGCAATGCATTATCATAGCGATCAGAGCTTTTAAAGTTCAAGTTTCCTACAGGGACATAAGCAATGTAGAAAAAAATAGTAGAAAAAAAACAAAAAAAGAACTTTTTTGCACACTTCCCTCTATATAAAAAATAAAAAAATTTAAAAAATTCCACATCTTTGGAATAATCATATGTAAAAGACCTGTGCAATTAATTGACACACTATTTATCCTGCATTGCAAAAAAAACTTAAAAAAAAAAAACAACCTAAGGCCTCATGTCCACGGGGAAAATCGGGCCCGCTACGGATTCTACATGTAGAATCTGCAGCGGGTCCCTCCTGCCCCGCGGACATGAGCGCTGAAAATACGAATAAATAAGAATTTACCTATCCGTAGCGGGCGGCGAAGCTCTGCTCTTCCTCATGGCCGGATCTTCTTTTTCGGCCGGCGGATGAATTCCTGACGCCGGCGGCACGTCGCCGGCACGTCATCGACGTGCCGCGCGCATGCGCCGGGCACATCCGCCGAGCCGAAGCAAGGGAGATGCGGCCGTGAGGAAGAGAAGAGCTTCCCGGCCCGCTGCGGGTGAGTAAATTATTTAAATTCCTATTTTAGGTCTCCCGCGGATCCGGACGGCTTCCATAGGCTTCAATGGAAGCCCGCGGGAGCCGTCCCCGCGGGAGACCCGCACGAAAATGGAGCATGGTCCAGATTTTTTCATGCTCCATTTTTAAAAAAATCCCTTTTATTGACGATCCGCGGGTATTTATCTACCCGCGGGTGGTCAATGCATCCCTATGGGGTGCGGATCCGCGTGCAGGTAATCCGCTGCGGATCCTAAATCATGTTTTCCCCGTGGACATGAGGCCTAAGGGCTTATTTAGACAGGCGTATATCGGTCGAGTTTTCACACCTGGCCGATATACGCTGCCCTTTCTGCAAGGGGAGGAGCTGGGACGGGAGCTAGCACACTGAGCTTCCGCCCCCTCTCTGCCCTCTCTCTGCCCCTCACCACTGTTTGCAATCTTTTGCGTTTTGATGCTGAGTAGGTGTGTCAAAAAATTGTACCTAAAAGAATCCATGGGTTCCTTCAGATGAAAGATTTTTGGATGCACCAAAAAAATCTTATCTTTTGATGGCACAGTGCCAGCGTCTCCCATAGACTCCCACATAACTCCGTCCATGCAAGCATAAAGTTACGTGACTTTGACTGCAATGCTGTTTTTAACTGCTTCTGCCTTCTCCTCTCCCTGGTACATAGCGCTCAATGAGTGTTATGTACTAAAAAGTGGAAGTGTTTCTTCCACTATGTGACCTGGCGATTACGTGATCACTGGGTCCCCCTGTTACAGCAGAGCTGCAGGGTCCTAGCAAATATTGTTCAACTCTGCCACTGACTATTGTCACCACAGGCAGATGTTTACCCCTTTATCTATAAATGCTGCACCTTTGGATGCCCTAGCTAGTGAAAAAGTCGGAAATAAAAAAATACAATGTGAATGACCCCCAGAGGTCTTATGTGACATTATAGGGGACATGGATGGTAAAAAAAAAATTACAAAAATACCGTATACACTCGAATATAAGCCGAGTTTTTCAGCACAAAAAAATGGGCTGAAAAAGACCCCCTCGGCTTATACTCGAGTGAGGTAAAAAAAACAAAACGCAATACTCACCTCTCAGACGGCGTCTGTGTCCCCGGCATGATGCTCTCCCTGGCAGTGCGGCAAGCTGCTTCAGACTGCTCCCTGCTGTCATCTCCCAGGCTCGGTTTTCAATCCCCCTGCCGTCAGCGCTGTATAACTAACCGCTGTGATTGGATCGAGCGCTGGCCAATCACAGCCGGCGCTCGATCATTCACAGACATTCAGTGAATGACATCACTGAATAGCTGTGATTGGTTTATCGAGCACCGGCTGTGTTTGGCCGGCACTCGATCCAATCACAGCGCTTTCTCACACAGCGCTGACGGCGGGGGAATTTAAAACCAAGCCAGGGAGATGACAGCAGGGAGCAGTCTGAAGCAGCTTGCCGCACTGCCGGGGACAGCATTGTGCTGGGGACACAGATGCCGGCTGAGAGGGGAGTATTGCGTTGTTGTTTTGTTTTACCTAGTATATAGTTGAGTATAGCTAGGCTTATACTTGTGTCAATAAGTTTTACCAGTTTTTTGTGGTAAAACTTATTGACTCGGCTTATACTCGGGTCGGCTAATACTCGAGTATATACGGTAAGTTTAAAAAAATTACAGAACAAAATAAAAATATATACATAAAAAAGAAAATAACCCAAAGCCAACGCCAACCTAAATCGTCACCGTATGCGCTCCGTAATCCGAAACCATGCATATTATATATTAACAAATTTCCAAAACAAAATGAGGAACCCGTCCTGTACTTTATTTTAGCCTAAATACAGTCATTTAAAAAATGAACAACTATAAATTTAAAAGAAATTTTTTGTAAATATACTAATAAAACACAAAGCTGTAAATATTAAAAAATATTTTTTTTCCAGCTTTTTACCTCCAATAAAACTAAAAAAAAACAGGGGAAAAAAGTCAGTGAAAAGGGATATTAAATAATCGCCCCATGTGTCACAGAAAGAAAATGCAGCAAAAGTAATTTTGGTAGCTGAAGAAAAAAAAGACAGGGCAGTAAAACCACCACATGGGTAAAGTCCCTAAAACGTGTCAGATCCAGCCTGGTCCTTACGGGGTTAAGACCATGACTTAAGATCTGCCTTCATTACAGCCCAGATAAACCAAGAAAATGCAATGGATACTAGATCTTATTTATATCTACAATGAAAACTCCAAGTGTGCCTGTAAGTCTCCTGAGGTTCCTCAATGCAGTTCATATAGAAGCAGTTCTAGGAAAGGCTTAAAAAAGCAAAGTGTCAAAGCGGCAGCAAACCACATGGAGTGACGCAGCATTTTCCCTTAGTTTTCATTTTCTGTTTTCTTTGATACATGCGGTAGTAATGGTGAAACTCCTGCCAGACCACTGGGTAATGTTAGCCACTGCCTAAAGCAATAAAGAAATCACAAATCTGTACTACACCTTAATATATGTCTCTGATATCAACCCTACCCTCTTAAAGGGGTATTCCACTGGATGGGAGGTAACTATGTAATTGCAGGTGTTGGGACTCCCACGATTGGCAGAATGGTTCTGTGTCCCCTGTGAGCCCGGTAATGGTGCACATACTCAGCCACGGCTCTCATTTTAGTATGAGTGTTGGAGATAGACCTGGTCAAGCGCTCAGCTACCTCCAGCGCTTCTGTTGAAATCAATGGAGTAGTAGTTGAGCATGTGTGCTGTGCCATGGCTTCATTCAATGCCAGGCTCACAGGGCGACATGGTACTCCCGTTCTGGCAATTGTTGGGGGTCCCAACAGTCGGAACCCACCAATTAGATAGTTATTCCTAATCCTGTGGATAGGAGATAACTTTATATTACTGGAATACCCCTTTTAGAGTAGACATTAGAGAGCACTCCATACCTGAGGTTGGTTCACTGCCTCTGTCTCTTGAGGTGGCTGTCACTCAAACTCGAGAAACTAGATCAGAATTCAGAAGAGGTGCCCAAAACTCCAGGCATCTCCTTCTGGGGTCACCAATAACCTCTGCTGTGCTGTATACATTGTAAGGTATAACCCTACAATCGGGGCTCGTTGGGCTGCAGGTTCTATCTCGGGCGTCTGGCGCAGATCCGGCAAAAAATCAAGAACAGAATAGGGTAGAATGCCGAGAAAATGCTGAAAAGCTGGACAGTCACCACAAAGACCTCATTATAGTCAGTGGGATTCATCCGGCACCGGTCAGGTTTGGGCACTTCCGGTTTTTCCATTGTTGAGTTTCTAGGACAGAACCAAATACACATCAGCCACAAAAACTAAAGGTGAAGCGTTATGGGATGATTCAGGAAAACAAGACAATTGAAACGGATCTGAAGCGTTCTATTTGGTCAGTATTACTGCCCGCACGCCGAGAAGACATCTTCCATGTAAGGTGGAGGCTGCTGGTATACTGAACTCCAGTAGTGAACAAACTCATGGAAATGGCTCATTTTGCAGCTATTAACTTTACAACTAATGAAAAAATAATAATAATTAGCCCCATAATGCCACAGGACATAAATTTACATTCTGCCAGCGTGCTAGTTTACACAGCAGGACGTAAAATTACATCCTGCTGATGGCGCAGGTTTCTATGGGGGACTTTGGTGTGGAACTACGCAGAAGAATACAACATGTTCTATTTCATTTTTTGTGACGGGAATTGAACTAACCAATTGAAATCAATGGGTTCTATTGTCTGCGTACTGTAGCACACAAATACGCCCGTATGAAGCCGGCCTTAGTTTTCACCTACAAGTGCCGCTGCAGGGCTCTCTATAATGTCTGACTCCCGATATTCTGTCCATTCTGCCCCATTGGGGGTAACAGGCTGACCCGGATGGCCAGATGTCTATGTTACTATATTGGCCACATTGTATTGTTTATTCTCTTGCTTTGTATTTAGATTATTGTTTATACATGACAGGTTGACAGATCTTGGAATTCATTTCAGGTGCTGAAAATACTAAAATTAAAAACACACAAAAAATCGCATTTCCTGTCGGCTTGTGCGGTGACTCACATCCCTTGAAGGGAGCGCAGGAAAGACAGTAACACTCGAGATGTTTTGACAATCCGTCTGGTTGCTGTGGCAGCCAATCTGCTTCTATGTTATTTGCAAAGTTTGCAGCTTCATATGGAAGGAGCCACTTAAGACATAATGAATGTTTTATAGACTCCAGCCTCGTTATCTACCTTCATTATGTAATAACGCTGACTCTACGTGAATGCGCCAAAATCTATTCCATCTTTGATGTCTACTTTTACAATTTACTTTCTTAGTGCTACAATAAAAAATTAAAAAATAAATACTAAAAAATTAAAGCTGATTGATGGTCACAACCAACATGTAGCGGCAGCTTGGCGGTACTGTATGGTTTTTTTTCATTGTTAGGGCTATTTCCCATGAGTGTAGGCGTTTTTTCATGCGCCAGCGCCGTTTAACGTTTGTGCACCCTTGCAGACGGCACGGTACCGGTGCATATACGCCGAGGACGCAATGCAATTGCCTCCCCTTCCCTTCCCCCTTGCCGACTTACCTCCTCTCTCCTGCCCTCCGGCTGTTTGCAATGGGAGTAGGCGGAGTGTGGGCAGAGCTAAGCACCCGCCCCCTCCCTGCCCCTTCTCTTCAGCCAGCAATGGAAGTGGGTGGAGCTTAGCTCCACCACCGTTCCACCCCCTTGCATTGCAAACAGCTGGAGGGGAGGAGAGAAGGGGGAGGGAATTTAGCAGTCACCTCCCTTCTCCGGCCGCTGTCATTGGCTCCCATAGGAGTATTCCATGCTGAAAGATAGTTCCAGGACTATCTTTGCTGCCTGGCGTTATATATTGGTCGGCCGGGCGCTTTTATGCCACGGGAATATGCCCGTGTGATCTGATGCATTGGAATCCAATGCTTCGGATGGTAGCGTATATCAGCTGACCGTGAAAACGGCGGCCGATATACGCTCGTGTGAATAAGCCCTTAAGGTGCATTGACGAATGAGAAAATTGTGCGCGTTTTGTGTATTAGTAATGGGTGTATTCATAAGGGGGATTTTTCTATTACGGCAATGGAAGAATCGCAACATGCTCTATTTTCGTGCGAGTCTTGCACATCGCACAGATGGAGTGTCCGTGTGCTGTGCGATGCGAGCCACGCCCGAGAATGTCAGGCAAGACCTCTGTCGTTGGTGGGAACGAACTCCATTACAAACATGCACCCAGTGGGGGAGGGGCAGGAACCTTCTGGATGGTCGTGAGTAAGGGTTCACTCCATCGATGCATTGAGAGAAGTGTCTCTGTCTCCCCCTATTTCCTCGCAGGGCGCTCCCCCTACTGTCCTGCTTGTCTGTTGCTTTTATACTGTATATAATGTCTTAGGGACTCAGGGGTGTAACTATAGGGGATGCAGGGGATGCGGTTGCACCCGGGCCCAGGAGCCTTAGGGAGCCCATAAGGTCTCTCTTCTCCATATAGAGAGCCCAGTACTATGAGTAAAGCATTATATTTGGGGGTCCTGTTACAGGTGTTGCATTGGGGCCCCGGAGCTTAAAGTTACGCCTCTACTTAGGGAGCTTTTAGACGGAACGATCATTAAAAAAAATCGTTAAAATTGGTGAAAGTGAATGATAATCCCGGCCCAGGATGCAGTTGTGGGCAATACACAAACCTGCAGAGATCCATCCAGCCCACGGGGGAGGCTGTTTTGCTATTTTTTTTCCTATGAAAAATTAACCCTTCACAGCAGCGGGCAATCTGTCCAGGTGACACTCTTACCCTGCTGGCCTAGACCGGCTGCTGACACCCTGAACAGTGGGGCTGCTCCCTCGCTTTTCCTGGCACCATGCATGAAAAGGAGGAGGTAATGCAAGAAAGTTGAGGGGGCGGGGAGGAAACTGATAGCTACGGCACTTGATCGCTGCGCAGCGCTGTCACCTGTCTATGGCAGCAGCGCCGATGATGTAGGGATCTAGATATAAAAAAAAATAGTTAAAAAAATAATCAGGCCTCATGTGTGCGACCCTGACGCGTCTGACTTCCCCAACGTTCCTTGTGTTACTTACAGCTATTACATTCTTGATTTCAAAAATATACAAAAAAAATTGTAAAAAATTACGGAATAAAATAAAAACCGATATCTGTCTAAACCATCGCCACATCCGCCTTGTGATCCGAGACCAAATGGCGAACCCATTCCTGTCCTTTACAGTAACGTAAATATAATCATTAAAACAATAAAGAGCTATAAATTTAAATCCATTTTTTCTTACTTTTTGCGCACATTACACACAATAAAATGTAAAAAAAAAATTTTTTTAAATTCTGTGAAAAAAGGTATTAGAAAAAGTCCAATGTGCGACAGGAAGAAAAAAAAAGCAACAAAAATAATTTAGGAAGGCCAGGAAAACAAAATAAGGCCATCAAACCGACACATGGGTAAAATCGCTAGAAAGTTTTTGTACCTTCTGTATAGTATTGTGCAAGAGAATTCCGGATTTCATTCTACTTTTCTTAAGACTTATGACAGTTCAAAAGTGATCTAGAATAAGAGCTTCTTCAGATGAGTGCGTGCGCGAATACACTCGCCTCAGCACAAGGTATTTGCGTTTTAAACCAGGTAGATTTGCGTGCGTATCTGCTCATAGTACCGTACTTTTTGTGCACGCAGGGCCAGTTCACATGCGTGCGCTCCCCCCTCCCCCCCCCTGCACTGATTTAAAAGGCTATTTAGCATAATGAGGTCCAGATGTGTTCTATTTTTCACTGAAATCCACAGTGTATTGCACATTTGCGCACCTCCCATAGACTTCCATGGGACTTGTGTTGCACAAATACACAGAAAGCTAGAGCAGGACATATGTTTTTGCGCGTGCAAAATACGTTAATCAGAATGAACCCATTGACACATTGGGAAAGAGACTTATAAGCTGCTTTCTAAGTTTTGGATGCTATTGGAACCCCCGGCTGTATTTGGGTTATTTCTCAGAGGTGCAGCCAGTGGATTCTATCTGTTGCTCAGTGATAGTTGGCATCCCTGCTAGGTGCCACAATTCATGGAGGTAAGCTGGAGGCGGTTCACGTAGGCCACCAATGTAGAGTAAAGAACTCCGAATGAGTCTATAAACAACCCTAAAAATGATCGAAATGAGAACCCGAAACACTTGGGGCGTCTGCACACTGGCGAGAAAATCGTCCGATTTCCGCGCGATGCGAGAGTTCGGAAAAATGCAGAATTATGAAACCAATGATTTTGCGATGTTTTCACTCGTGATGTCGTGATAAAAAAAAAAAAAGCAGCATGTCCTATTTTTCTGCATTTTTATCCCCCATGTTTCCCTATGGAGCTTGCTTTTTATCGCATCACAAAGGACAAACCTGCGTTTTTTTGTGCGGTGCATTTCTAAAATTAGAAAATCCTATTGACATTCGCGCTAAAAAAATTGTCGCAAAATCGCACTAAAAAACACATGCGGAAAGGGATACGTTAAGGGTTTTAATGTATAGCAATCAGTGTCTAATGCTGGACGTCTGTATTTTAGACCATGTGATCGGATAACTTTTATGGGTTGCAGGTATATATGTTAATGCACGGGCAGTATGCTCTGAGCTTGATAAAGTCTGGCAAAGCCAAACGTCGCTGCTGATTTTAACATGAAGGAATAAAACGGACTTTTAAATTGTCGGCACCATATCTGCTGCCGCTCTTCTTTCTTGATGAGTGGGATTATCTACTCAGAAGTATGGGTTCTGACTAAAGATGAGCGAGCATACTCGCTAAGGACAATTACAAAAGGTTCGGGTGCCGGCGCGGGGGAGCGGTGAGTAGCGGCAGTCAGCAGGGGGGAGCGGGGGGAAGAGAGGGAGAGAGAGATCTCCCTTCCGTTCCTCCCCGCAGCTCCCCGCCCACCGCCGGCAGCCGAATCTTTGCTCCAGAGCGGGGAGATACTCGCTAAGGGCAATGCTGGATCAAGCAATTGTCCTTAGCGAGTATGCTCGCTCATCTCCAGTTCTGACTTCTGAGTGGTGTTTGGCAGACGGATACAAGTGCCTCAGCAGGTGTTTGCCTTGGAATTGGTGTGCTGCTAGCTATACAGATTAGTATATACTGTAGTCTGGAGTAAAACCCAAAAAGGTTTCCTATGGGATGGATGGGAGGCATTAGGGCTGAGCTTTATCTGTACGTTAGGGATTAGGCCAATTGTCTTGAGTTCTCATAGTTTGGGCTTGTTAGCCCACTTCTACGTCGCTCTCGTCATCATACAGCTTGTTCTGCATAGTTAGATGACATCATATTCAAGTGGAATTTTGTATCGTTCATTGCTTTGTATGAGTACAAGGAGGACACACAGTATAGTGGGCTACGGAGGCCGGTTTCAAGCACGGACACGAGAAGCAACTGCTAATAATAAAGCCTCCTGTGCGGACCATGTCCAGCCAGGGTTACCATCTGAGATGACATCCTTCCTAAAATAACAGATCTTTTATAGAGCCGTTGCTTGTAGTCGGATTGGTAACGATGGATTCCAAGAGTTGACGATTCTTCCATGAATTCAGATTCCGCTGGCACAATATTATGATCCTACTAGGTGCCGGTAATATGCCTTGTAGGTGCTGAGAGTAAATGTGTTGTACAGGACCAGTCGAAACTTGTGTCAGCCTGGTGAGGAGGGGAAAAAATAGAAAAACCTTTAAGGTTTCCATTGTGTTTCCTCCAAACATCAGGAAGACTAATCTCTGAAGATGAGAGTGTAGAAGGGGCTGCTGAGACTCCGAGTGCCACAGTCGGGCAGTAAGGGATCTGTCAAATTTTGCAAATACAGCTACAATCTTACCAAGTGTACCCGCTGCAGGGGTTCTTGAAGGAGCACATGGCAGAGAACATTGAATGGAATCTTCTGTCAGGATGTCTCACATTGTATTCAGCCTAGAATGAGCTATTGACCTGCAGTATTGGTTTTTAATTATGATAAAGTGAAATGAATTATGTAAAAGCAGCATCATTCCTCTAAGACAAAATTATATATGTGTGAGAAGAAGAAGGCGCACTTCTACTATATAAGAGGAAAAGACTTCAAAAGTACCAGAAATATTGAAAAATACCACTCAGAGCAATTATTTCCAATAAGGAGACACAAATGGCTCATTATATGTAACCCAGTATAAAGGATAGAAAGCTAGCGTAAATACACTGATACAAGATCGGCCATGAGC
This sequence comes from Eleutherodactylus coqui, assembly GCF_035609145.1. Lineage (NCBI taxonomy): Eukaryota > Metazoa > Chordata > Amphibia > Anura > Eleutherodactylidae > Eleutherodactylus > Eleutherodactylus coqui. The sequence goes on from NC_089845.1 coordinate 36,683,817, forward strand.
AGGTGAGCAGCGTATGGAGCACAGAGAGCACGGTCAGCCTAGATATAAAGATATACCACCAGTACTGAAGACAGGCCAAATGTGGAGAAAACAGAGCATGGTCAGCCTAGATATAAAGATATACCAACAGCAATGAAGACACAGGCCACATGTGGAGCACACAGAGCACGGTCAGCCTAGACATAAAGATATAACACCAGCAATGAAGACACAGGCCACATGTGGAGCACACAGAGCACGGTCAGCCTAGATATAAAGATATACCACCAGCACTGAAGACACAGGCCACAGGTGGAGCACACTGAGCACGGTCAGCCTAGATATAAAGATATACCACCAGCACTGAAGACACAGACCGCATGTGGAGCACACTGAGCACAGTCAGCCTAGGTATAAAGATATACCACCAGCAATGAAGACACAGGCCACATGTGGAGCACACTGAGCACGGTCAGCCTAGGTATAAAGATATACAACCAGCAATGAAGACACAGGCCACATGTGGAGCATACAGAGTGGGTCAGCCTAGATATAAAGATATACCACCAGTAATGAAGACACAGGCCACATGTGGAACACACAGAGCACGATCAGCCTAGATATAAAGATATACCACCAGCAATGAAGATACAGGCCACATGTGGAGCACACAGAGCACGGTCAGCCTAGATATAAAGATATACCACCAGCAATGAAGGCACAGGCCACATGTGGAGCACACAGAGCACGGTCAGCCTAGATATAAAGATATACCACCAGCAATGAAGACACAGGCCACATGTGGAGCACACTGAGCACGGTCAGCCTAGGTATAAAGATGTACCACCAGCAATGAAGACACAGGCCACATGTGGAGCATACAGAGCAAGGTCAGCCTATATATAAAGATATACCACCAGCACTGAAGACACAGGCCACATCTGGAGCACACAGAGCACAGTCAGCCTAGATATAAAGATATACCACCAGCACTGAAGACACAGGCCACATGTGGAGCACACAGAGCACGGTCAGCCTAGATATAAAGATATACCAACAGCAATGAAGACACAGGCCACATGTTGAGCACACAGAGCACGGTCAGCCTAGATATTAAGATATACCACCAGCAATGAAGACACAGGCTACATGCAGAGCACACAGAGCACGGTTAGCCTAGATATAAAGATATACCAACAGCACTGAAGACACAGGCCACATGTTGAGCACACAGAGCACGGTCAGCCTAGATATAAAGATATACCACCAGCAATGAAAAAAGACAGACCACATGTGGAGCACACACAGCATGGTCTGCCAAACTAAATAAAGAAGTAAACAGGGCAGAGGGGGGGGGGGGGACAGGCTGACACCCCACAGAGGCAGTTCATGTGCTCATATATAAAGGAGAATAATGAGAAACCAAGGAGCATCCCCTGGAGCAAGGTAGATCAGTGCAAAAGAAAAAAGGAAAGATGGGTCCATCCTTTCTAAGTTGGAAGTCACACAAAAGGGGCGCAATGATAAGTACGTATGCCAAAAACGCAGGCACAAAAGAGTAGAAACAGGCGCCAAAATATACTAGAACAAATACAAGAATAAGTATTTTGTCTAAACAGACACCAGAAAGAGTTAATGGAACATGATGGTAAAATAAGGAAGTGAAGGTAGTCACAGGCTAGATATTAGGCCAATATTCCTCCATGGGCAAGATATTTTTGAAATAGGAAATGGGAGACCATGTAGATGATAAAGTTATTCACATGGAGTCCTGTCAAGCTGGTAGGGATCTCACCATAAGTCTTGCTGAGGGCCATCTTGCTGAGCCTGGTGGGTGCAGCGGTAATGGTGCCACATTATGCTAAAGCAGAGGCGGAACTTGAAGCTTCTGGGCCCCAATGCAAAATCTGTAACAGGGCCCCCAACTATAATGCTTTATTCATAGTATATGAAGAAGAGAGACTTTATGGGCCGCCTAAGGCTCTTTGTCCCGGGTGCAACCGCATCCTCTACATCTCATATAGTTATGCCCATGTGCTAAAGGTCTTCTCACTGCAGAATGTCTTGACTCCTGCAAAGTTCTCACTGTGCTCTTATGGGAATTTTTTCCCCCTAATTTGGAGTCTTAGATTAGAGGGGAAGCCCTACTTATATCGCATCTATTACTGGTATATGGATATTGTGATGGGTCTCCAATCCATCATGAAGGGAGAGAGATCTGAATTGAGAAGTGCTGATGGAGGGACGGAAGCATAGTGAAATTACATTTTAGGTAGTTTAGCCTCAGAATTACATTCCTATGGATTTCATGGTTTCTGAATTCTGCAAGAGCACGATGGACAGTCAAAATATAACATATTCATTGGGGTCTGTGGGAGAAGACCCTGAAATAATAGATTTTGCAATGTGGTTCTCACAGTACCCTCTGCAACTATCCCATTATCCCGTGAGGGCATCCTCAGTGTCCTGTGTTTCAGGAATACATTTCCTTTTAAGCAGGTGTCCTTCCAGCAGAGCTATCGATAGATATAGGCCTGTTTCGCCTATAGATAAATCTGGCCCTAGTTCTGGCTGGGTGTTATCTGATGATGGACAGTAATGCACTTTGTGTGTATTCTACACTTTCTTCTGTACCATAAAACTCAATATACTTCTTCACTATGAAGCACATCGTAGTGCATTTTGGATGTGATAGTTGTTGGACTTTGGAACGACACTCGAAATCCCTGTATGAACCCAGCTTTATATGGGAATGTATGCAGATGCACCACCAAATTCTAGATGATTCTATCTGGTAGTGTTTATCTGTAACCTATAACAGTATAATCACTGAAGAATTCTTTAAGAGCATTGATGTTGCAAGCTAATCTTCTCCAGTTCCCATCTGTTATTTTCAAAAGGCTATGAAATCAAATAAAAAGCCTATAGCAACATAAAAATGTTACAATGTAGCTCTGTTGTATAATCAGTTGCCATAAGTATGACATTTCCTTAAATGTGGTTTTCTTAATTGTATCACTAAAACCAATGGCATGTCATCTTTTGTAAGACAGCCCTATTAGAATACAATACTAATGTTTGTTTTGACTTGTGACTTGTAAAGAATCATCGGAGTACATATGTGTTCCTATGAATACAGTGACAGCAGATGAAGTGAGAGCCATATGTTATCCATCACAACATGTATAAAAGTCAAATCCAAAGTTTCAAGGGGTACCCTTTTGTATAGTTGTAACATAACTTTCCCAATAAAAAGCTAATGATGCTAATAGCCGTATGCATACAGTGGTGCCTGAACGTTTGTGAATGCTTTAGCATTTCCATATTTCTGCTTATACGTGACTACATCAGTCCTAAAGGTAGATAAAAAGAACTAAATCAAACAAATGAGTCAAAAATATTACATTGGGCATTGATTTATTGAAGAAAATGATCCAATATCACATATCTGTCAGTGGCAAAAGTATGTGAACCTGTGCTTTCAGTATGTCGTGTCACCCCCTTCTGCAGCAAGAACTGCATCTAAGTGTTTCCAGTAATTGTTGATTAGTCCTATACAGGGGATTGGAGGATTTCTTCCGTACACTCCTCCTTACAGAACAGCTTCAGCTCTTGTTAGGTTGGTGGGTTTCCTCCTATGAACGGCCCGCTTCAGGTCCTTCCACAACATTTCTATAGGATTGAGGTTGGGACTTTGACTTGTCCTTCGAAAACATTTACTTTATTCTTCTTCAACCATTCTTTTGTAGAACGACTTGTGTGCTTCAGGTCGTTGTCATGCTGAATGACCCACATTCTCTTGAGATTCGGCTCACGGACAGATGTCCTGGCATTTTCTTTACAATTTACTGGTATAATTCAGAATTCATGGTTCCATCATTGATCTCAAGCCATCCTGGCCCAATGCAACAACACATGCCCAAACCACGATACTACCACTGCCATGCTTCACAGATGGTATGAGGTTTTTATGGTGGAATGCAGTGTCTTTCTATCTCCAAACATAACTCTTCTCATTGAAGCAAAAAAGTTCTTTTTTAGTTTCATCTATCCACAAAGCATTGTTCTTGTCAATCGTGACAACGTTGTGGCATGCTGGCTTCAACACAGGCAAAGACCGGTTGCCTGGTTAAGCAGGTCAAGGGTTAATGCATCATGTGCAGAGTCTGCTGGTGCTTTCTGCCTTGCTGCATGGATGCATGCTGGATTAGCCATGCCTGAGAGTAGGGTGGAGGTGTGGTTTTTCTCTGCCATGGTTCAGGTGCAGAGTGGCTATATAGGCTCACCCCTCCTGGTGTTCAGTGCTGCTTATTCCGTTCCATGGTGGAGAACTTGGAGTTTGGAGCTCTGCTGTGCTGGGTGCTTTTCAACTTGCAGATAAGTAGCTGCTGGTTCCTTTCCAGTTTGTTTTGTTTCTTTTCATTTCTGTTTTTGCTTGGTGTGTCGGTTCGTCTCTCCAGGGGTTCCTATAGGGACAATCGGGGCCCAGAAAGAAGACCACTGGGCTGCCTTTTATCGAGGCGATGTCCCTGCTTTAGGCAGGGACCCATCACCTCCCTGCTAGGTTAGGGCCAGGCTGCTTTTCCTCTCCCTGGAGTGGTGCTACCGTTTCGCATAGTGTGGTGCTCAGCTATTTTTTACCGTATGTATGTTCCCTGTCGCCGTGCGGAGTGTTGTACTGTGGTGTCGCACGGGACTAACTTCTGGGTTACATACTTCAGTTGCGGTGCGCACTGTTCGTCACTGCAATAGTCGATCAACTTCTGTCATGGTTATCATTACCCTGTGTCTGCGCTGAGCTTAATACTTGTGTGCTGCACGGACATGACAGTTCTTATAACCTTTTGGGTTGTACAGTGGATCTTTAGCAAACTGCAGATGGAAAGCAATATTCTTTTTGGAGAGAAGCAGGTTTCTCCTTGCAATTTTGCCATACACACCGTTATTGTTCAGGGTCCTCCTGATGGTGTCCTCATCGACATCAACAATAGCTCATATGAGAAAGGCCCTTAGTTGCTTAGAGGTTTCCTTGGGTTTCTTTGTGATGTTGCGGACTATCATAAGTCTTGCTCTTGCTGTGATCTTTGTTGGTCGACCACTCCTGGGGAGGGTAATAATGGTCTTGAATTTCCTCCATTTGACCATGATCTTTCTGACTGTGGATTGGTGGAGTTCAAACTCTTTAGAAAAGTAACCTTTTCCAGCAGAGGCGTACCTTGAAGCTCCTGGGCCCCAATGCAAAACCTGTAAGAGGACCCCCAACTATAATGCTTTACTCATAGTACTGGGTTACCTATATGGAGAAGAGAGGCCTTATGGGCCCCCTAAGGCTCCTGGACCCTGGTTCAACCGCATCCCCTATAGTTATGCCAGTGTTTTCCACCCTGATGATGATCAACAACTTTTCTTCTGAGGTCTTCAGAAATCTCCTTTCTTCGTGCCATGATACGCCTCCACAAATGTGTTGTGAAGACCAGACTTTAACAGATTCCTGTTCTTTAAATAAAACCGCTCACCCGCTCACACCTGATTGCCATCACTTTGATTGAAAACACCTGACTAATTTTGCTTACAAATCCGATAATCCTTGGGTTCACATATTTTGATGCTCACAGACATGTGACATTGGATCATTTTACTCAATACATTAATGACCAAATCTAATATTTCATTTGGTTCTCTTTATCTACTCTTAGGACTTGTGTGAAAATCTGATGTAATTTTAAGGTCAAATATAAGCAGAAATATAGAAAATTCCCAAGGGTTCAAAAACTTTCAAGCACCATGGCATGGGTTTATGGTGTTAAGGAAGGGTAGAAACCTCCTTTATTGTACAATTACATTATGTATGTGTACTATTTAGAGTTAAATACAGTTGTGAGGCGGTGGTATTTGTATGGCCAAGTTGCAATGAGAATGCCAAAGTGGTAGTAGCAATGTGCGGCTCAGGTGACACGGCATGTAACACTGCCCATGTGTCCCATCGGGCATTATATACAGCAGCCCTGTTCCTGGATAGATAGAATAATGTCAAGTATAGAAAGTATTGTGAGTGACAGAGTTATAAGCAGCAGAGATATTGTGGAAGGAGCCACTGAGGAGTGCCAAGTCTGAAGAGCAGGGAAGCAATGGCATCCATGAAACTTACCAGAGTTTATGCCTGGGGACTAGAAGAGGCAGGCAGAGGGATAGAGTAGAGGACTCTGTGCACAAAATGAACACATTGCCAATACTACCATCCCCATTGTTGTAGGCCTGTAGGCCAAACATTCAAGACTGTTTTGCTGTTTGCAGTTCGTCTCCCATCATTAAAAGGGAGCTCTTTTTTAATGAAAACCAGGTTTTCATACTTTCCTTGTGCAATATCCTGCAGTCTGACCAGAGCACCACCCGGTCACATTACAGAGTAGTCATGGACCACGGACACAAATAGAGGCTACTTCGGCACATCAGATGTTCGTCATTTTTATTGCTGTACACAATGCTTCTTCGTGAATGAAAACTGCAATAAACGTGAGATTTCTATCTAAGAAAAAAGTGCGGCTCGCTGATGTTTGTTAATACAAGATCCCTCTGATGGGCAAGAAACAGATGCATTTATGATGTCACAGACAAGTGGTTACAGGCCAATTGAAGTTGTGCCAAATTTGCTAAATATTGTGCAACATTTTTACAGGTTGACAGGTTGCGAATTTAAAATCCATACCGCAAGTCGTTACACTGCGGACCGCGGACCACAGTGTGTGGATGAGATGTCATGTGTGAACACTCCGTAAAGGCATGCAGTTAATGCCGTGTCATAATTGTGCTACACTACAAGTCATTTTTCACCTTCTGGGAATAGAAGTCCTCTCAGTAGTTGGTAGTCCTGCACCAGTTAAAGGTGTCATCCCACCAAACATATTCTTTATAAGTCAAATCCAGCCCAAAATTATTAGAAATTTTAGTTTTTAAAAAATCCAAGCTATTCTAGGACTAATGTTAGAATAGCGCCACCTGCTGCTTCTATGGAAGATCTTTTCTATGTCCCGTCCACCTAACTAAATCTTCCAAAGTGGTGTCTCCTACTCAAGCCTGCTTCTATGCAGGGGAGCAGAGAGAAGGAAGACTGACTGAGCTGACCACAGAATAGAAACAGTGGGGGGCGCTATTCTATCATTAGTCCTGGAATACTATAGTATGGAAACATTTTTGATAACTGTAAATACAAAAAGGTTTATAGTTTATGGGCTGGATTTTACAATAAACAATATTTTTTCTGGGACAGCCCTTAAAGGGGTATTCTGGTTATGCAAAGTTGCTGTCAAATGAATGCTAATCAAACGTTATCAAGGTTTGCAGTGCGCTTCTGCTTTGGATTTTGTGTCTATCGCTCTATAAATGATTATCTTCTTTTGGAACTTCGCAAGTGTTATTCTCAGGTTGCACTTGATATGATCTGTAGACATTCCAGCGCCAATCATTCTACCGGTCAGTAGGAACGATCAGGGATGGATTAAATATCTTCAGCTCTCAGGACCGGATTGCTGACCAATAGCAGGGCAGTGCTTAGCGGGATGCACACAGGAAGTACAGAACAGAGAATAGTGGGAAATGTAGTTTTAAGCTACATGTCAGCAGGATTGCGGCGGCCATCTTGGAAAATGGCAGAAACATCAGAAATTCAGGATATGAAAGTAACGACTGTGTGACTTATACCCTTAACTAGTTGTGTATAAACATGGTGCAAACACCTTTTATATCTGGAATGTTTGAGAATTCACCCCACATCTGGAATACCCCTTTAGAGAAGAACAGCCTGGGCCCCTGTATACAGACATATTGGCAGGACATATAGATGACAAACCATCAGCCCCGCTGAACAACGTAGTTAATTTTTTGACTTGCTCCATAAATATTTCCCCCTGCACGAGGAGTAGGAGCTTCAGGACACCCAACTGTATCATACGAGCCGGGACTTATGAGGAAATATAACTAATGATAATGGGTTTCAAAGGGAGCGGAGTCTCTTGAAATGCTGAATTATGGCCCTCTTCTGCCTCGGCTCCCACTTGTACTTATGTTCTTATATACAGCGCTCAGATGTTGATACATTTCTGCGGTCGGACTTTGAGACTGTTAGGAGTGAGATTCTTTTTTTCTGCAAAGCCTTGGTGGCCACCTAGGAATTTTAAAGTAAGCTTGTATTTAAATGAGGCCAATCCTCCCGTTCCTCCACAAACCACCACAAAATGTAGATGACAGACGAAACAGAAATGCACAAAACAGTGAAGTTCCTGAACTTCTCTTTAGGGCTCCTTCGTATTTTAGGGTATTTTTGCCCTAGGAAAAAAGCCTGCAAGGAGAATACAACCCCTTTATTTAATGGCTTCATTCTCATTTCTTTATTTGCACGCACTTTTCTCGTAGGCACAAAAAAATAGGACCTGCTCTATATTGTGCACATTTACGCACCATAGAGATCCATGTACATATATATGTGCAGGTATGCACGAAACGCTGTACATACCCGCGAACACTTGCACCTTAATAGACTTTTAAACCAGGGTGGGCTAATTCACCCGCCCATGTGAATAGCGTTTCCTAGCTCACCCGATCCCTGCGAAATTGCGCATTGAACTGTGCAATTTTGCGGGAAAACCAATAACACGAGGGACTAATTAGCCTGCACAGCCTTTTCAATCACGGCGCTGGTCTGTCCCATGTTGATGTGAATGCTCCCCAGCTGCACAGAAAATACAGTTACAAGCGCCGATATGCGTGTGATAGAGCGACCTTCACAGCGCAAAACGTTGCGCTATCGTGAGCTTATCTGTGGCTGCGCTCGTCTGCAGGGGCCCCAAGTCTCAAGTCTACGTGTACAGACTTGGCGGATTCATGCAGAAGTCCTGCCTAGTGAGTGGGCCGTGAGCGCCCCCCACAGAGTCATAGCTGCTGTTTGCTCACATACTTGCCATGAACTCATTAATCTACGAGAAATATCGGTCTCTGCTTCTACATTGCGAACACGTCTGATTTTGGACGTCCCTCTGTGGACACCAGGGAGCATTTTGATCTTCATATTTGTATGTATAAAGCTAAATAAAGACGGCACAAATATTTAGAAGACAAAGTTGTAAAAGTAAACGAAAGGCAATTTTGTGTACAAAATACAGGGAGAAAAATCTAGTGTGCTACAATGTTGTTGTGTTCTGGCTTGTGTGAGCAAGTCTACGGATCGTTAACCCCCCCGCCATCAGAGACATGTCACAATGATGCAGCCGGCAGCCCTCATACAAGGGGCAACAGGCCATTTATAGGGAGGTACTAGCCCATGAACATGCACCAGTCTCCTCTCAGGGGCGGCTACTATCTGTGACAAGTGCTTTAACCCTTTGCAATCCAATTTTAGATTCAGGGTTTTCCTAGGGGGCTTTCTTTTTCTGCCATTATACAATGGTGCCATCTGCTGGCTAAAGCCAGTACTGCGGTATGTGACATGCTGGAAAGGCCCTTGACAACAGAGCAGCCAGTAATCTACAGTAAGAATACCCTGCCGGACGTCTTCTGACATCGGAGCTCAACAGCCTGCTATCAGAATGTCTTCAGACGTCAGACAGTGGATTGGAAAGGGTTAATAACCACTAAAATGTACAAACGGGTCCATTTTTTTCATTCACTTGCGTCTCAGAAATGACTGGAATCTGTAAGGTTCTTCCTGTGGTTTTATTCACATGGGGCTTTTGCTGCAAAAGAAAATACACAACGCAGTCGCCATGTTAGTATGAGAACTTGATTTCTGTTTTTGTGTGAAATTGTGTAAAAACTTTTTTAAGACCAATGCTTGTGAATACCAAGGGTCCTGCTTTTACCAATGTGTATCGCTTAGAATCACTCCTTTGGGGGATTTTTTTGGCTGATACGTTGCCTGGGTGGAAGTACCCTTAGGCTAAGTTCACACCAGGAAGACAAACAACAGAAAAACCAGAAGTGCAGGATCTGGCATTTGCCGAACCCGGACGGCGGCCAACAAACCCCATTGACTACAATGGGGTCTGTCTAACTTCTGCTATGCAGGAGGAAACGTTCCTGTACCGAATAGCATAGCATGCTGCACTAATATGTTGGGGGTCTCATGCTATGTTACTACGCTGGATCTGCGCCGGAGGCTCCAAAAGCAGATGTGAACATAACCTAATTTATGTTTGCCTGTCATATACATATCCCTGCATTGACAGCAATACATGCCAGGAAGAGATAAGACAATGTCACCCCCCAGCTGGAGTGATACACAGTATACTGCAAGTGATCGATACATGGTATTTCACAAACTGAAACTAGTTATGTGCAGTGTTTCCTCTACACTTGCCTGCTGACACCTTCTTATAACATATCCTCAGCCGGGGCATAACTATAGGTGATGCAGTTGTACCCGGGCCCAGAAGCCTTAAGGGGCCCAAAAGGCCTCTCTTCTCCATATAGGGACCCTGTTTTGGATTTTGCATGGGGGCCCAGAAACTTCAAGTTACACCTCTGTCCTCAGCTTGAGGGCTTAATCAGACGGGCGTATATCAGTCGGGTTTTCACGCCTGGCCGATACACTCTGCCCCTCTCTGCAAGGGGAGGAGCTGGAAGGGAACTAATGCATTGAGCTCCCGCCCCCTCTCCGCTGTTTGCAATGGGGGAAGGGACAGAACTTACCACTGTCCCGCCCCTCCCATAGCAAACAGTGGAGAGGGGGCGAGAGCTTAGTGCCGCCTCCTCCCCTTGCAGAGAGGGGCAGCGTTTATCGGCCAGGCATGAAAACCCAACCGATATATGCCCGTCTGAATAAGCCCTTAGGGAGCAAGTTGTATATTTTAATGACACCCCTCTTGAGTACATATAATGGGTTGCAGAACTTTTATTACATTTTTGTAATAGAGGTGAGATGGAAAAATATCCAGAAACTCAGTATTGTTTTGGGGGTTTGTTTTCACGTTGTTCACCCTTCCGTAAAAATAACATGATGACTTTATATCTGATCAGCACCATTACTGCAACACCAAGTTTCTATGGTTTTTTTTTACTACTTTCTCGCAATAAAATCAAGTTTAAGAAAGAAACAAGTGACTTTGCATCACTTCTAAGACCCAGAACATTTGTTTTTTGTTTAATTACAAAAATGGTACCATTTTGGGGTACATGTGAGTTTCGGATTGCATTTTTTGAGAGGTGAAGAAAAAAGAAATAGCAATTCTAGCGTTACTTTTTAAAACTATTTTTGCAGCGTTCACCGTGATAAATACCAAAATATTTTCATTGTTTGGGTCATTATGAACATTTGCAGTATAACTTTTTCCCACTATGAGTGAATGGGGTTTGTTTAAACTCATCCTTAATAGGTTTTCCAGTTGTATGCAAATAAAGGTTATTCAATGTATAAACAAAGTTATACAACTTTCTAATATACTTTTGGCCTACAGGTATCGAGCTCCAAATATCACTTTATAGGGAGGAAAGTGTTACTTTTAGTTATATGTGTCAACTGTTTAAAAGCCACTAAGCTGCATCTACATGTCACCAGCAGGCTAGTGTAAAATGTGATGCTTCATGTCAGTGAATAGATTCTCATTTACACTTGGAGGCAGCGTATCGGTACATAGCTGGTCCTGGATACAGTTGTAGGAAATACTCTATGACCTAAACAGCCTGGATTCTAGAATGTTACATTGTAACAAACTAGTAGAGAGATTTGTGCTGCTACTGATATACCATATTTAGCTCACAGGCAATTTCCTAGACTCATACAAATGTGCTCATTTCTCAACTGAGGAGCAAAGTGAGAGGATTTGAGACAAAAGTAGGCACTGATTCTGCAAAGCAGCGATAGCCGGGAGGAACGGCGATAGCACATCTGTATATAACAGTGCAATGCTAAAAGTCAGTTCTCACTACAAACTGCCCTACCACTGCTTTCACTTCTGGGAGACTTTGACATTTCAGAAGCTAATTACAACAAAAACAAACACAAATTATGTTGTTCTGCAATGGAAAGAAGATGGAAAAAAGTTAGAGATATTCAGGAACTTTTTAAAACTTTTACTAATGATGACCGACAGGGAGCTGCGGCTCGGATCCCCGCCGATCAGATGGCTCCGAGGGCCGCTCTCTCTGTGGTCAGTGCAGGAAGGAGAAGGCTCAGTGGCCAAGGTTGTATTACAGTTGAGCTCCTACTGGATACTCCTTTACATAATGCTACCCATGCACATACGATAAGTGGCTGGAAAAGGCCAATATTAACCATTTTTGAAGATCATTGTCGAAAAAAAAAAATGAAATGCAAACAATTGAACAATCATGTATGATGACTGGTGGCAGATTGTAAGTCTGCCAAAAAGTGATCTGGCATGTTGGAAAATATCGCACATGGTCATCTGAAATTGAAGTATATGGTGTGATGAGCTGAATTCAGCTAATCATTAGCCGGTTTTCATAAGCCCGGTGTTTTTTTTCTTCCCTTGATGGCCAGTTTAGTCTGGCATGTTCATACGAATGATCCCACAGATGATTGTTCGGCCAAAGTTTTGTGTGCAAGGGCGGCTTTTGATTTGGAAATGTGGTCATTTTTCGTCATAATGAATTGTCTGGTGCATTTTTATCCCATAGTGATAGCAGTTACAGAGCGGGGTAAGGTAAAGAGTTCTATCCTCGAAGAGTAATACTAGTCTTTAAGTCCAGCACCACGAGGTTTAATGCAGGAATCAGAGCTAAGTGTCCTTTCTCAACTGTTCCAAGATGTTCACATTATTATATTTTCCATACTTTCGTCTAACTATCCAGAGCGACACGTCTTAAAATTATTCTCAAATGTGATATATATCAAAGAAGAAAAACTTGTAATTGAAAAAGGAAAAAGAAATCAAAGCTAACAGACACACGACCTTCGGGCTATGTGCTGCTTTTTCTGCCTTGTGTCTGGATAACAATGATTCATTGAAAATGCAAAAGGACTGTTCTTACGGCTACATCCTTTAGGGGGGCTTCACACACAGCACTTTTTGGAAAACACACTTGCAGATTTGGATGCAGTTTTTTGAGCCAAAGCCAGAAGTGGATCCAGCAGGAAGGAGAAGTACAAATCCTTCCTTTATACTTCCCATTCTTTTTTAATCCACTTCTGGATTTGGCTCAGAAACCGCATCAAAATCTGCCAGTGTGTTTTCCAAAACATGCAGCGTGTGAAGCCCCCTTGGAGCTCCACATTGCTATACTTCCTCTTCCTCCAGAACTGATTACAGCTAAAATATAAGATATAATATACTAACCAGGTATAACTATGCAGCAGGTATTATTGTATCTTGTCACCACCAGAAGCTAGGCATTTGAGAGGAACACCCCTGTCACACCCCTAGCTCCCGATTAGGTGAGTTCAGTAAGGTCCTAGCAGCAGTGTGTGGATTGATTTTTGGCTGCCCTGGAGGGTTAGGGTTAGGGTTAGGGATTAGTTTTCCTGTTAGGCTTACATTATTAGCTGTAAATGCAGAAGCCTTCACAGATATAAATGTAAGCCTAATAGGAAAACTAACCCCTAACCCTAACCCTCCAGGGCAGCCAAAAATCACTACATATGCTGCTGCTGTCATTGTGCTCCCTTAGTGGTCTGTGCGGGTACTTTTTTGCACCCACTCTGCCGGCTGTCAGCTCCATCCTGGCCGGCAATTGTCCCAGTCACTCACTCTTGGGGTCTGCTGTCTGTGTGCCTCAGCCACCGCCTCTGGTTTAGCTGCCACTTCCACTCTGGCCGCGGACCTCCTGCCATGTCAGGACGGCACTTGGAGGATTCAACAGGCTGCCACTTCCTGCCTTGCCGAGCTCCTGCCGTGCCTCTGCCGCTGCTTCCAGGCTCACTGCGGTGTCTTCCTGCTGTCTCAGAACGTCACTACCCAGTCTCCTCCAGCACCTCTGGCTCTGCTGCGTCGCTGCTCCCTGCCTCGCCGCTGTCCTCCTGCCCTGTCTGAATTTAGTAACATCCCCCAGCTAATCAGAAGTTGGGGGCATTACTAAATTGTTTTACAGCTGATATCTTGTCACCACCCCGGTGACAAGATATAACTTCCGGTGGTGACAAGGTACAATAATACCTATGCAGCAGCAACCACTCCTGTGTAAATAAGTGTATGGTACACCTCTCCAAATCAAGTAATGCTGAATAAGTATCCATAGAAAGTTTTACTAGACATATGCAGGGTGATCATAATTAAAGTATACCTATTCAGAGATGCATAGAGATGAAATTGAACCAAACTTGTTACTAATTGAACATAACTTTATTAATACACAAAATAACATCAGCCACAACTCAAAAATTGCTGCAGATATTGAAAAAATGCTGCTAAAATTGTACCCTAAATCATATATCCCATGACCCCCTAAGGTTCTTGAGCTGAATCCAAGAAGGCGGCCACCAGTCCTTTTGAACTTCTTAACATGGATAGCTTCTGCATGTCCTGGATAATATCATTACCAAGTTTGGATCAGTTGTATCCAGTGGAGCTCTCTCCGTAGACATCTCTGAATAAGAACACTTTAATCATGATCATCCTATACTTTAATAAAAGTCAGCCAAGCCCTCTAATTTTGGCTGACAATATTCTGTGCATGAGAGGCCTCCTGACATTCCCTCGATAGTAGATGTTGGGGAAAAGAGGGATCGGCATGTTGGATTTCAACATGGGAGATGTATCTGGCAGCGGCTTATTCCCATCCCACTCTTGAAATAATAGGAAGAGGTAGCATCTGGAGAAAAGGTCTTCAGTGTATGGTGGTTGGAAGTGGCCGAGGTCTTATTTGTCGGTTTTCTGCTAATGCAGTGCTATAGATATTCCATGGTTAGATACCTCAGTACATTTGTGACACCTTGATGTTAATTCTTCGGCTTGATGTTACTATGTGCACAGCTAGACACTGAGCCAGGAGTGCAGTACATACTCCTTGCTTTCATAGAAATCATTGCTTTCCTGTTTCTCATGAAGGAAAGAACAAAGTTCCTTGTGTAAATCTGAGATACTGAATGTACCAGCTGTCATATCTGTCCATAACCGTCCTGACTAGAGATGAGCGAGCACGCTCGGATAAGGCAGTTATAAGGCTCTTCTCGAGTAACTGCATTCTTCTCCGAGCAGGCTCGGGGAGGGGGCGGCGGGGGGTAGCGGGGGAGGGGAGAGATATCTCTCTCACTCTCTCCCCCGCCGCCCCCCCCCCTTCCCGAGCCTGCTCGGACAAGAATGCAGTTACTCGAGAAGAGCCTTATAACTGCCTTATCCGAGCGTTCTTGCTCATCTCTAGTCCTGACCCCACCGTGCATCTCCTCAGGCTGCAACTCATCATAGAATGGATGTTTGCCTCGCACTAGTTTTTATTAGTTTACTTTTATATTATACAAAGCCGCACATGATTATTCTTTGGTACATTTATTACACATTATCTCCTTCTCTTCTATAAAGCAAGCACATCTCATACTTGCCAACTGCCCACTCTTGGAAGATCAAAACGTGTTCCAAAACAAGGGGAGACTTTGAGACAAGTCTCCTACAAAACTGGGCATCTGGTAACAGTCCATCACCATTTTCTTTCCAGTTGGACATTTAGCATGCTAACTGGCCCTGTTAACGGGGGGACTCTGCCTGGCACTTTTTATGGAGAAGCACTGGCTGGCACTGATTGTCAATGTCTGACACTATTTAGAAGACCATCATTGTGTATGAGGGCACATGCATGGTGGGCCAGGCAATCTAGAGTACCAGAGGATCTACTGGAGGCCCAGGCTCTGACACAATGAGTTCCTGCACTAATACTCATGAACACTTTGGCGCCATGCTTTTGTCGATTGGGCTACTACTTTATGAGCTAATCACAAAGAGCCTATTAGATCTTACGCCTATATCCTGTGTGTAATGACATCAACAAATATTACAATGACCTCATAAGAGGATGTTCATGTTCTCTGTTGATGGACTGGTGCCAGTTTTTGCACATGCTGCAATTTAGGGGGCGCTCAGAGTATTGGAGAGGGGAGGATATGCATGTCCTTTTCACTGTCATTTTTTACATTGGCAAACACTGACTTTTCCAACTGCAGATGCAGGTTACACGACAACCAGAAACTTAAACCACTTGCTAACATTCTAATGTCATATTTGACACTCAGAACATCATCAGTTACTTGAATAAATTCCTTTATATTCAAAATGATGGTGCTACTGTGTTTCCCCCGAAAATAAGACCTATGTTGAATCTTTGGGATTTTTGGGGAGGTTTAAAATATAAGCCCCATTCCAAAAATAAGCCCTAGCTGCATGAGATGAAATAAAAAGAAATACATTACCTAGCAGACTCGGTCCGGCTTCTTACGCTGCTTTCCGGAGCTTTGCCGCGCATCCTGCAGTCCTCGTTTGCCCACAGAAGATCACTTCCTGGTTACAGGATTCATAAGTCCCGCCTCCGGGAACTGATAGCTCTGATTCGTTCTCGAGCGCTGCTCAGCCAATCAATGCAGCGCATGAGGAACAAATGCAATGACTGCGATTGGTTCATCCAGCGCTACATTGATTGGCTGAGTAGCAGTCAAAGAATCAATCACAGCCGTCGTGTTGTAGAGGTGGGATTTATGAATTAGATGAGCTGCAGCATTGATTGGCCAATTAATCCCGCCTCCACAACACCATGGCTGTGATTGCTTCTTCGACCTCAGCTCAGCCAATCAATGCAGTGCTGAATGAACCAATCACAGCCATCATATTGGCTGAGCAGTGCTCGATAACCAATCTGACCTATTGCTTGCTGGAGGCAGGATTTATGAATCCCGTAACAAGGAAGTGATTTTCTGGGAGTGAACAAGGACTGCAGGACATGTGGTGAAGCTCCAGAAAGCAGTGCATGAAGGGAGAGGAGAATGACAGATGTACCACTTCAGATCAGCTGAGTGGGTGTAACATGGACTTTTGGCCAAGTCCTCATTACCCCCTTATCAACCAGAGAGCATACTTACTCTCTGATTGTCACATATAGAGGGTCTGTTTTTTTCAGAAAAGGAGTAAGAAGTTGCTCAACTAATCACTCCTCTGTGCTGAATTAGGCAATTTATTGACTATGATCCAGTTGTTAAACCCCTTAGACGTTGCAATCAATGCTGTTCAACTGCTGATGAGTGTGATTGGCTGCAGCAGCCTGTGACATCCTGTAAACAGGTTGACTGCAGCCTGTCAACACAGACCTGGGTTGGGAGTTTGGGGATTGGATATGCAGGAACCCACGAGAGGTGAGTATGAGACCTTTTATTATTTTTGGCTATGGGAAGTACCTTTAAAAGTTCACTGTGAAGTTCTTGCCATGTTGTAACTCTCCAACAACAAGGGGCTACATTAGCGTTTAACTATGCATAATGAATTATAAATTTGTGCAAGACTTTTAGAGCTATAAAGCCATCATCGATGTCACGGCAAGCAAAAAGTAAGGGATTGTCCTTTTACTTTTCATTCATGGGGAAGTATCCTGCCACCGAACAACTTGTAGAGAGACACTTTTTCGGAACATGAGGGGTTAATAAACATAAGGGAATAATTGGGTTACAGGACTGTAGGAAGGGCAGACAAAAATATTTATAAATACCACAATAAAAGCCATTGCAAAAGCTGCCTTGCGTGACTCTTTGTTTAAAAGTCTAATTTAGGAAAAAAAAGCCCTTGGGGCATCATTTGTAATGCAGAAGAAAGGAAGATAAATTCCATTGTGGTCACATGTTTATTATCATAAATAGCAATATTAAGTAATAGCAATGAAAAACATTCCATCAGTGAAACACACGGCCCATCTAGTTGCCCTAATTCAAAGCACAAATGGGGGATTCCAACCTTCCGTCTCGATGTGATTTGTAAACTGGTTAAATACTTGTAAACATTGGCAGAGTTACTTATTTGTCAGTAATCTTGTAGAGCTTCCAAATAATTCTGTTCCAGTACTAAAAGGCCGTAACACACTAGATAGCCGTGTACTGGGAGCAGCGGATGGGAAGGTTTACCACTCAGGATTGTGGCAAAGCTGGGTGACAGCCCCCGTGCCAGCTGTAATGGTGGCTCCATGCGTTGGCCCTGGTTGACTAGAACCTTTAACAACTTGTCATCTCAGGGTCTTGCATTTCCTGTATACTTTTTAACTTTATATGTATACCCCCCAAAGCAGAGGCGTAACTTGAAGCTCCTGGGCCCCAATGCAAAACTTGGAACGGGGCCCCCAACTATAATGCTTTATTCATTGTACTGGGCTCCCTATATGGAGAAGAGAGGCGGGCCGGGGTGCAACCGTATCCCCTGCATCCTTTATAGTTACGCCCCTGCCCCAAAGGACATTAGAGGTTGTCCCAAGATATAGAGGTGTCCCTATCCAGAGGAGAGGACATCAGTGTCTGACTGGCTGGGGTCTTACAGTTGGGGCCCGCACCTGTTAAGAGGTAAAATACATGTGTGGAATTCGGCTGCATCTTTGAGCAGAAATGAGCTGTTACTTCCTCCGTCACTTCTTCACACGGAAACGCGTTGGAGTTCCGCATGTGGATTTCTCTCGTTAGCAAGGCTTAGTCTGCGAGCCATAGATTTCTGCTGCAGTTTCACAGGCGGAGTC